>NW_004797616.1:161446-163935 GCF_000002075.1 Aplysia californica
ATTATTATTATTATTATTATTATTCTATATGTACCCGTTTTATATTAGATCCACTGTTCAAAACACAACGCATAATATTTTCGTTCCCACCCTACTTGGAAACAGCTGGACAAAGACCCGTCTAATCCCAAACATAAAACTGGCTGTTTATGCGAACACTTTCTTTGCCAAAACACGAGGAGTAACATGCCTCTAACATGCTGTGTTATTCCATATCAAAATTACGTCCATAAAGTTAATGTTCCATATTCTGTTACGCTTTTGACCTTAGATTCGTAATAAAATAACTTCCGTTCTCCGGACCCCTTCGTCATATTTACATTTCGCTTCTTAGCTTCACGTTTGATACCCGTGAGAGGGGGGAATGTTTCGCATGAGAATAGCTAGTTGCCCTAAGAAGGTCTAAGTACCTTGTGGGTCTCAAGGTTCGGCATGGTCTTATGCAAATACTGACGACTGAATATAATATTATAATCACGAGATTACAGGCCGTCTATGATGTTGCCGTAAAGGGGGTTCGACGTCGCACGCAGGAAATCAGAGTTCGATTCCCGAGTGGAGAGGGGGGATTTTTATCGAGTATGTCAGTGAAACCTAGCTTTTTTCAGAGCATCCGAGCAAAGGAATAAATGGAGAACCATGGTCGCCGATGTTTGTCGCAGATCTGACACTGGATGATGATGATGATCTCAGTCTTTCTACTGGCATGTTGTATCGCTCTCAACCTAGCCTGACCCTGATATGTAAGGTCGAATCCTGTCCTCTAAATAGTCTAAGGTGTGTCCTTGGGTGCGTAAAACACACTAACGTTTGGGTTTTTTCGACTTCCTAAATTATTTATTCACCAACATTATATAACGTATAGTTTCCTTGTTTGGAGAAAATGAATACAGAGCTGGGAGGAATCTGTTTAATTTTTTTGAAAGGTCTGTTCATGGTGGCTTGGCAAAAGCTAAAGTAAAACTTTCGAAAAACTAGGTACAGTTACATAACGATATCTGAGACATCAATGCACTGTCTGTTGTGATGGGAGACCACACGCTTTGTCTACTTGGCAACCTGCGGACAACTGTTTATTGGTCTATTTCGTCAGATGCTGATAAGGATGAGCAAGGTGGGGGGGGGGGGGGTGAAGAGGACGGGGAAGAGGAGGAAGAGAAGGGAGAGGAGGAAGAGGATAGAAAAAAGGAGAAAAAGAGGAGGAGGATGAGAAGGAAAATGAGACGAATGGAACGGAGGAGGAGGGGAAGTAGAAAAAGAGTTGAGGAGGAAGACGGGAGGTGAAGTAGAAGAAGGGAGAAGAGGAAGAGGAGGAGGAAAATGAAAAAGAGGAGAAGGAGGAGGAAGAGGAGGAAGAGGAGGAAGAGGAGGAAGAGGAGGAAGAGGAGGAAGAGGAGGAAGAGGAGGAAGCGGAGGAGAAGGGGTGGGAGAAGGAAAAAGAGGAGGAAGAGACTGCTGTTATTCTAGTCGCTGTTATACCTGTTGCAGTGTTATTACAATAGCTACTAACTGTTGATGTCACTTTTGCAGCCAAAGATTTGTTCTAGATCTCCCCCACATTGTTCCAAGTACTTGGGGAGGGAAATTACTTCTGTGTGACGTACTCTGAAGCAGTTGGCGACGACTCCATGTTTAGACTGGATGTTCAGACTGCTGCATCAGCAAAACACTCGAGGACGGCTCAGTCGTGAAGAGATGATTGTCCTTTCTCTCACCTGATTACCGCTTCCTTCCGCTCTAACACCCAATGTAAGAGTGAAGCGGAGACAGACAGTAGACAGGCGTCTGAGACGGAAGATTTAAAAAAAATAATTTTGGTCCCGTGTCTTGATTTTGATGCCGATATTTGTAGGTTACATAAAAATGTATTCACAGGGTGCAAATTGTTATGTTTTAAGAAAAAAGTAACAAGAAAAACACAACAATAAAAAGAGGAATTGTTTAGTCGGTACTGAGACAGAAGACATATTTCTGAGTCGGAAATCCAGGTATTCGAAAAATGAAACGGCGCCGAAACGATATCCAGAAGTAGCAAAATGGCTGATGTCACAATATGACCAACAAGCTAAATCAGGGTTCCCTAACTGGGATATAAGAAATCTACAGGGAAAGAGGCGGGGGGGGGGGGGGGGGGGGGGGGGGGGGGGGGGGGGGGAGTGAGTCCATCCATCTGCCTCTCTTTCCACAAAACATGCCTGTTGTTACTATATTCTCCAATGCTTTTTCCGCATTGTCTTTCCAATTAACTTTGCCTGTCGCTTTCGTATATTCGTCATAAGCTGTCGTCTGTAATTGCTTCAACCAGGACTTCTTCATTTGTTTTCCTGGCGGTCCGAGCACACTGCCAGAAGGACTAATCAGATTGGGTCGGGGCTTGCCTGATTATTCTTTTACGCATAGGTCAAAAGTTTGTATTATATATTTGTGCTTTTTGTTTGTTTGCTTGTTTATTTTTTTTATTTTGTTTTTGTTTGTTGGGTTTTTTTCGG
>NW_004797616.1:165741-166852 GCF_000002075.1 Aplysia californica
GGTTCCGGGTTGTTGTTGTTGTTGTTTTGGGTTGTTGTTTTGTTTTTTTGGAGGGGGGGGTAGGGGTTGTTTATTTTTGGTTTGAGTAACTCCGTCTATCTGCTGAGGTGTTGTATCTCATTCGGCCCTGACTGACTCTAACAGATAAGTTAGGGGCAGCATGCCGCCTAAATAATCCAAGTTGAATTGATAGTGACGCAAAACGCTAAAACAACAATCAGTTCCAGTACATACGTGGGCAGCATGAGGTCAATATCATATTATATATTTCGAGTATTTTAGTTATTTCAGTTTTTGTTTTAGTAAGTGTTTACTGGCGCTTGCAAAACAATAAGGTCATATAAGTGTCGAAGATTAGAGGTGTTACAAATGTGTAACATACAAACAAAAGGAGGAAAGACAATGTCGAGTACCAGGCCAACATTTTAATGCATCTAATTATATACTATCGATGAACTACGTGACGTAAAAAGCACAACCATTGACCACAGAGTTCTAATAAAAATCCGCCAAACTTCTCAACGACACGAATCGCCGGAACAGATCCACCCTTGGAAATCTAGAAGAATTCTCCAGGTTCCCGCGTTTTTCCAGACGACCTGGTCTGGCGCCGGCCGGCGGACGGTCCCCGGTCTGAGAGGCCACTTCACGACATGATAACGTGGACAGACGGCCGAGGGATTTCTTCTGGGCGGCCCAACATCAACACGGGAGTGATTAAGTCATTAAATGGAGAGTCCCGTGACAGAACACGTTATGTGCATTTACTACAAAACTGAGAAAATGAATTTTTGAAAACTGTGAAAAATGAATGTACAAAAACAACAACTTATTCTCTGAGAGATTAAGTCATTAAATGAACATTTACTACAAAACTGAGAACAATGAATTTTACAAAACAACAACTTATTCTCAGGGTGATTAAGTCATTAAATGGAGAGCTCTGTCGCAGAACGCAGTATGTCTATTTACTACAAAACTGAGAAAAATGAATCTGAAAAAACCTTTAAAAACCCAACTTATTCTCTGAAAAGAATACATGAAGTACGAACGAGAAGCTATTCTATCATGCTAACCATTTAGGGTTTACCGTGCATTTTGAGTGGGGGGG
>NW_004797616.1:168636-170328 GCF_000002075.1 Aplysia californica
GGAGAGGAGAAGGGAGAGGAGAAGGTGGAGGGGAGATGGGGGGAGGAGAATGGGGGAGAGGGGAAGGAGGGAGGAGAAGGAGGGAGACGAGAAGGGGGAGAAGAGAGGAGAAGGAGGGAGAGGAGAAGGGAGAGGAGAAGGTGGAGGGGAGAAGGGAGAGGAGAAGGTGGAGGGGAGAAAGTGGGAGGAGAAGGAGGAAGAGGAGAAGGGGAGGAGAAGGAGGGAGAGGAAGATTTCTTCTCAGGTGAAGACACAACTTTGTGGGATTATATAACGTGTTGTTGGTGGTAGTGGTTGCTGATGTCGTTGGAACTGTCGTGGATGTTTTTGTTGTTGTTGTCGTTGGTGCTGTTGCTGCTCTTGCTGCTACTGCTGTTGTTGTTGTTGCAGCTGCTGATGTTGTTGTTGGTGGTGGTGGCTCTGTTGCTGTTACAGTTACTATTGTTGTTGCTGATGTTTTCTGTTATTGTTGTTGTTCTTATTGCTGCTGCTGTTGCTGTGGCTGTTGTTAGTGGTGGTGATAACAACGACGATGATGATGATGATGATGATGATGATGATGATGATGATGATGATGATGATGATGATGATGTAATAGCTTTGCACAGAATTCTCAAGAACAGACCACTTCCAAGAACGCACCAACCACACTGGATTAACTTGAAACCCAAGCCGTCATATAACCCAGAACGGAATGTAACCACGACACACAATTCAGGATCATAGACACGGAACTGGGGGCTCTCGTGGCCCAAAGGTTAAAGGGTTCGCCTCTCATTCAAAGGTTCCGGGTTCGAATCCGGGTAATGGCCGAAAATTTTTCTTCTCTAAAAATGTTCTGCCGTCTGCTTTCGTCCCCACTTTCTGCCCCCACCTTTTCACCTCCTTTGCCCCCTCCTCTGGGCTCCTGACTCTTTCTACAGCCTTTCTACAGCTACTGTTTGGCTCCCTCTTACTGCTGTCTTTCAGCCACACCCCGGACCTTCAGGTAGGAAAGATCTACACCTAGCCTTCTCGGACAAGGGCGAAAAATCTCGGAGGTCCCGTGTGCCGGTTGCGCACGTTAAAGATCTCTCAGCGGTCTAAAATCGACAAGAGTAGGCTTCGACCGCCACCAGGGCAAAATTCAAAATTTCCAACCAATTGAAAATGTTTAATGTGTCCCGCGCGCTCTAATGACCTTATGCAGTTGCGAGCGCCGTAAAACACTTACCAGAGAAGAAAGAGACACGGAATGCTTGAGGTATCAGATCCGAAATTGCAAGTTAACAAACGCTCTACAGGGAGTGGGAGAGGGTGCGTTTAGGGGTCTGAATAAACAAACGGATTTCCTCAATTGACATAACCTTTCTGTGTTAAAATGGGCGTAACAAACACGTAGACACATTGTTTCTCGGTTCCACACACACAAAACATACATTAAGAAACACGATCGTGGGGCAGTATAATATATGTATTAATAAATAGTTTATAAATAGCTCGTGTTACACTCCTTTTTCGCTTTAAATGTCAATAAGAATTAGAAGGATTCCTTTTAAAACGGGTTTTCTTTATCTACCTATCTATCTATCTATCTATTTATCTATTTATCTATCTATCTATCTATCTATCTGTCTATCTTTCTACTCGTCTCTCTCTCTCTCTCACACACACACACAGACACACACACACACACACACACACACTCACTCA
>NW_004797616.1:171831-173557 GCF_000002075.1 Aplysia californica
ACACACACACACACACACACACACACACACACACACACATGCACACACACGTACACGCGAATAAACACAAACACGTGCACCTGAAGTTTGGAACTTTCGTTGGTGATATTGCTGTCCTTTTTTTTTTTTTTTGCTGCTGTTGATCTTGCTGTTCCAACTACAGCAACTGCTCTGTTGTTACGTTAATGTGTGTGTTTGAACAGACGTTGGGAGCACATCAGTTTTTTAACCCTATCCGTACGCCCTGGGGTCATTTTGTACCCCCGGAGCGGTATTCTTCACATTTTGGAATATTTCTAGTTCGAAGATCTCTTTGAAACTTTCAGTATTTCTCCAAAACAATTTTTGACAGACTGCTATGCAAAGCGTACGGATCGGATTACCGAGTAAATTTCCTCTTTGGAAAGTGGTGCACAGAGTTCCCCACGTCGTACGGATACGATAATAAAACACGGCGTACGGAGAGGGTTAAAAAGGTAAAATTATTGCCACATGCTAAGAAAAGGTGTATATTATAAATTATACGTATTTTTCCACATACGGGTGAATTTTGATAAACAGCATATGTTTCATGTAGTATGTACAGAAATATTGAAACAGATAGAGGGTTCGGAAGCTTATATTACATTAACATATTTAGTTGCAATGTGTTTATCTCGGGGAAAAAAATAAATTCCGAAACATGTTTCCATGTCAGTCTCAACATAATTCCGAAAACTCTGGAAGTATGTGTGCATGATAACAGAAAACATTTCTTTAATACACGACACTTATACCCCAGTAAGTTACATGTTTGTATAGATCTAGCCCCGGAATTATTTTCAATCTTCAGAGAAGAAATCAAACTAACTAAATCCAGCTGTGCTGAAAAATCTGGAACGTTAGGAATTCCAGCCAATGAAAATACGGCACACGCCACACGTTTCCTGCCCGAACGTCCACATTTTCAAGCTTCCTCGGCGATCGCTGGAATGATAACGCTGTTTATTGGAATCTAAAATCGGAGCGGCGCAGCGCAAGCGATCAACGCGATTTGAGTTAAAAAGGTGGTTCAGGGTTCATGGTCTTCCGCGTGCATTGTTTCCGTGGGCTTATTTATTTTTTTTAATTTTTGGGTGGTTTTTTTTTAGAGGGGAGGGGGGTTGTTTCTTTATGTTGCTTTATTATTATTATTATTTTTGTTTTGCGTTGTTTTTATTTTCGTCGTGTGTGTATCCCAGGTATTCGATGGTTTAGGTCTTGAATAACGATACAAGAACACGCATAATATAATATTGTCGAAAAGCTGTTCACTTATTCTAAGCTAAGAAAGAAAAACCTTTGAGGAGCAAAAGCAAAAAAAACGACAACAAACAACAACAACAAAACGGTTCATTACTTTTTTAAATGGTGCTCCTATGACCTTATGCAGTTGCGAGCGCCGCAAAACCCTCTACAAAAAAAAATGAAGTGAGGAAAATCCATGTAAAATGCCTTTCACAAGGACTCAACGTCGGGCCTCTGACGGGATTCCAATCCACGACCTTACGGTTGCGAGTCCGAGAGCCTGACCACTTGGCGCTTAAATAACCTTTAAAGTCTTAAAAAGGAATTCTGCAATAAAAGTACCATTTTAACGCTCATTTCAGACGCAGTAGGACGTTTTAAAGGCGTGTATTTCAAATTTAATGTTTGTCTGAGTTGCAAGTGCGCGCGTGCGTGTGTGTGTGTGTGTGTGTGTGTGTGT
>NW_004797616.1:174424-176437 GCF_000002075.1 Aplysia californica
CCGATCCCGTCCGTAGTGGGCGCCCCGTATAAAAAAACAAACGCGTTTGTTTTCAGTTTCAGGCGATCGAGTCGGGCGATCGGCCCGATCCAGCCGTAGTGGGCACCCCGTATTAGGATACGGCTAGCCAGTTCTGATGGTGCACAGCATGACACCAGTCCGTTTTTACCGTAACAGAAATCTACCAAAGTGTGCATGACAGAACCGTATGTTTATTACAAGTAGCATTGTTGCTGGGGGGGTTTTCTTCAGCACGGTGTTGATTTTATTGAAACAGGTGAATTAGGAGTGGAGTAGTTGTAACGAAGTTAGTGAAGTTGAAAAAAAAATTGGATACAACGTAGTCTGCGTACAAAGGGGGAAGAATAACTTTCATTCAGTTTACGAACAGTAAAATAATCATACGGATACGCTGTGGAGTTCAATGGGCCAGCATTTGCGATGTAATCGTATGGCTCTTCGCTTCTGCTTACACAAGACGTCAGTTCGATTTCCGTAGGATGAAGTTGTTGGGTAATTTTCTTGTTTTCGTTTTTTGGGGGAGGGGTATTTCTTTTCTTTCTTTTTTTTCTTTTTGTATGAAGTATCTCCTGTCTGGTGGGATGGCGAACCACACTCAGGCCAAATTTAATTGACGCAGACAGGCGGGATCGAATCACAGCATCCCTGCCCTCCATCCACCTAAATGATCTAAATTGAGTCAATGAGGACGTAATAAAATCGTTCTAACAATCCCCCACAAAGTTCAATTCTTCACAAATATGTTAGGGGTTTGTTTGTTGGGGTTTCTTCAGGTACTCAATACGTACAACGCACCTAATATCCTAGACCATCTGCAAAACAGAACAGCTCACAGCTCACATCCCACATCTCACACCCCACATCTCACACTAGTCAATTTCTCTGGAATGTCACGACTGAGGGAATGAGCCTCTCTCAAGAATGACGAATATGGGTGGGGGAACTCAGATTGCACTAAGATGGACTCCCACAGGAAAACGCATAGGAGGCAGACGAAATGAGTGCACGGGTGTCGGCTCTTTGATGGTAAGGTTGGTAAGGTCTCGCAGCGAGGCTCGAGAAAGCCCCAAGGGAGTAGCCCAAATTGCAGGAAATAGCTGTACCCTTCCGCCCACACACCGCGCTTCGTTACAGCGAAACCATGCAGTAATGTGTGAGTAACGCGCATGATTCTACTCATTGCGCTTGTCGGTGAGACAGACAGACAGACAGGCAGACAGGTGGTAAGGTTAGCCTCAGCCTCAACAGCCCTGTTGCAAACTCTGAGCAAAAACAGGTGCTAGACGTTCGGTAAAAAACACAATAATTGATTCGTCTAGATCGTTTGAGACTTTGTGGGCGCGTGGACAAAAGACGTGTTGTGCTTAGTTCATGGACGAGTTTTTTAGCTGTTTTTCTTTGTTTGCTTGCTTGCTTACTTTTTATTTTGTTTTGTTTGTTGGTTTGTTGTTGTTGTTGTTGTTTTGTTGGGGGGGATATTTTCTTTAAATGAAGGTATTTTGCGTTCCAATCGAAACAATTTAGAATATAACATAAGAGGCGGGCTTCGACCATACTTCGCTACCCTAGAATTACCAACTCCTATCTGCTTTTGAGAGATTTGACGTACACAATTTTGAGTTTCACAACATGTCAAGATTTTCGAAAGTAAGTCTTTGAATATTTTGATAACGATTCCGAATGATCTGACGATTTTGATAGAGTAGATAGAACATTTGATTTCTGACCTCATGGTAACTTAAAATTGCCAAAAATGTCAAATAGAACTTTGTAATTCTGAGTTAGTGACTAATCAGGGCCAATCCGAACTTAAAGGGAAACAGTTTCTCAGCAAAAAGACCGAGATACTCCATGAAAATTCTTCTCACAATGGAATCGAACTCGGGTCTCCTGTGTGTGAAGGCAAAGCGCCAAACCGCTGTACCACAGATGTCTGTAACGTGTAGTATGTTTGTATATAACGTATATCGTGTGTGTGTGTGTGTGTGTGTG
>NW_004797616.1:178233-180254 GCF_000002075.1 Aplysia californica
ACACACACACACACACACACACACACACGCACGCGCACACACACACATACACACACACACACACACACACACACGCACACGCACACTCACACACACGGACACACGGACACACGGACACACACTTACACATTTCACAGACGTAACTACAAACTCTCACGGCACAAAATTCTCTGCAGAACTCGGACAAGACTCACCTTAGACAAGAGGTAATCCACTCTCCTCTGTATCAATTCCTCCATTTTATCCTCATAATCCTGCTGGTACCTCTCCACTTTGTCCAGGCGGGCTTGCAATGAGGAGATGGCTTCGTTATACGAGACAAGGGTCCATACGACAAACACCACCATGAGAGACAGCAGCGAGAGAGCGAAGCATGCGAAAATCCACAGGATAATTTTTGAGCAGGGGCGTGGTTTTGACCTCGCATCTTTACGGAAATTCCCGAACGCGCTTTTCGGGGCGAGGAACGCGGTGTCGGGCGACGAATCGTCATAGCTAGTCCTTCGGCATTTTTCCGAGGGTTGGCGGACTTTTCCGAGGTCGTCCGATGTGGAAGATGATAATGTTGGAGGAGGTGTGGTGGCGTCTTCCTCCCTCTCACCTCTTTGCGAGCTGTGGGGTTTTGATGAAGTTTCATTAGACATTTTGTCCTTTATATCTGTAAGTTTTTCCTTGGATGTAGAACGACTTTTCGTCGATTCCATCTTTGACGACATTTGTCAGTCGTTGCGGTAAACCTGAGGGAAGAAAAAAGGGGAAAATTGTGATCGTTGCAACTTCTTATTTTACATAAAGATGAGAGTATGACTGGTGATGGTACAATGGAACAGACAGCTCATTTCGCAGAATTCGAATAATATTATTATGTTCAATGACTGGAAATTCGGGTTCGTCGAAGCCGGATATAGCTTTAAAAATATCTATGGGCTTTTTCAAAATCTCTTTACCAGTATCCCAATTTCTTGACAAAGGTCCAAAAGCTCTCTTTTCATAATTTGGTGCCCTGTCAATTTCAGCCCACTATTTCAAAGTTATTAACTTTTTAAAGTACGTAGTTACTGGTGCTTCTATCAAACATGTATCCTGTTGCAAAATATATAGTGTTCCAATGGAAGAGAGAAAGAGCCAAGTGGCACACCCTTGATCTTTTCTTCTCTGTGGGACTATGAATGTTCTATAAGCTTCTAACAAAGACCTACCCCCCGGGTGGTGCTACTGACTGAAGTGCCTTTAGGCCTTTCCCGTCTGTTCTTATGCACAGTAGAAATATAAATGGACTGATTCATCGATGTCATGCTCATAACTGTGCCTGAACTGCAACACGGAACTGCTGCTTTGTCTTTCCTAATCCTTACTATCGTCATTTTCCTCTGCTTCTTTTGTATGTTTGTCACACTCTAGTGACCCGCTATTTCCGGGGTGCCATGATAGACGAAGCAGACGTTGTGCTGTTGAAGCTAGAGAGGTGAGCAGAGTAAGTCTGATTGCCTGTAAGGACTTCTCTGTTGACATCCACCCCTTAGCGCTCATATGACCGTATGCAGTTGCAAGCGCACTAAACTAACCAAGACCAACATAACGGTTTCTTTATATTTTATTCCATTTGCATTTTTCTTTCGTTTATTTTCATTTGTTTGAATTTGGCCAGGGTGGGGGGGGGGGGATTGCTAAAGATTTTATTATTTTTAATCAATGATAAAGTGAACAATGATGGATAGGTGTAGACTGTGCAGCCAAAAACTTCCCAAAGAATCAAAACGTATTATCATGAGGAAAATCTGCGAGCATACGTTCACACCCGATGTGGGAAAAAGCGGACAGGAGGATCAGAAACTACAGGTGACGAGAGGAGAATGATAACAATGACGAATTGCCTGATATTTATGCTTCACTTGAGAGATATTTTGTTCTCTATTCTTGGTTTATTGGGTTTTGTTTGTTTGTTTTGTTGCTGTTGTTTTGTTATTTATTTTGAAGTGGAGGGAGCTGTTGGTTTTTTTTTGTCTATTGACATGGGGGGG
>NW_004797616.1:181310-183319 GCF_000002075.1 Aplysia californica
GTGTGTGTGTGTGTGTGTGTGTGTGTGTGTGTGTGTGTGTGTGTGTGTGTGCATGTAAAAGATTACGTTGCTTATTCAAGTGGACCGGTGCTACCACAGCACCACTTACCTGCCCACAATAGTAAAAGGCCAGTCAAACTCCTGTGTGTGTGCGTGTGTGTATTTGTGGGTGTGTGTGTGTATGTGCGTACGTGTGCATGTGTGTGAGTGTGCGTGTGTGTTTGTAAGTGTGTCTGTGTGTGTTCATGCGTGCGTGCGCGCGCGGGTGAGTGTGTTTGTGTGTATGTGCGTGTATGTGTATGTGCGTGTGTGTGTGTATGTGCGTGTATGTGTGTGTGTGCGTGTGTGTGTGTATGTACGTGTTTGTGTGTGTGAGCTTGTGTTTGTGTGTATGTCTCCAGGATCTTTAGTTCGATTATATTACATATTATTAAGTTGAAACGCCCTTTTAGATTCAAAATCAGCCCAGGAAAAGTTGGAAAAAGCAGTGTCAGGGTATTTTTTGTTTGTCATCAGTTAGTTAATGAACTGAGTTCTTTCTCATGTTTTTATTGTTGCTTGTTGTTGTTGTTGGTGGTGGTGGTGTGATGATGGTGGTGTTTATGGCGGTGGTGGCAGCAGTGGTGGTGGCAGCAGTGGTGGTGGTGATGGTGGTGGTGGTGGTGGTGGTGGTGGTGATGGTGGTGATGGTGGTGTTGGTGTTAGTGGTGATGGTGGTGGTGTTGGTGTTGTTCGTTTGGTGGTGGTGTCGTGGTGGTGGTGGTGGTGTTGGTGTTACTCGTTTGGTGGTGGTGTCGTGGTGGTGGTGGTGTTGGTGTTGCTCGTGTGGTGGTGTTGTGTTGGTGGTGTTGGTAGTTGTCTAGTAATGTTCCTGATGGAGTACGCGCGTGGCGAAATGTTGTTAATATTACGATAAAATCCTCCATTTTCACAAAAATTCTGCAATACAAAAATGATGATGATGATGATGATGATGATGATGATGATGATGATGATGATGATGATGATGATGATGATGATGATGATGATGATGATGAGGATGATGATCATGATGATGATCATGATGAGCAGGGGGAGGAGGAGATGGAGGAAGGAAAGGGGGGGAAGGAGGAAGAGAAAGTAATATCACGACAAGATTTTGATTAACAGGTTACCGATTATGATTGAATAGGGTTTGGACAAAACCCCATCTATTAAGCATTAGAGCGAAGCCCTATCTTCCTCTGTGATAGATCTAGAACAAATTTCTCCCTGCGAGATGAAGAAAAAAAAGACAGAGTCATTGCCCTTGCCTTTGTCAACGTATTCTGCCGTTCACGAAAAAAAAAAAGAAAAAATCACAGCCTGGAACAAACATGCAGCGCCTGTATTGTGTAATCCCCACTGAATATCTGTCACGTCGCGGTGGAATCAGCCTCTCGTCAATTTTTGGGCATGTTGAGTTATTAGTAGGGTTTTAACGCTTGTTCATTTGTTTTGCTTTGGGTGTAAAAAATAGTCCATTTATCTTGAATACAAGTCGAGGTATTTGCGAATGTTAAAGGTGGGGGTCACCTAACTTCAGAGATAAAATTCGTGAGAAAACGGCCGTCAAAGATGTGTTATTTCCTTAGCTTGAGAGTCTGTGGAAACTGAACATTTTCAATTTGTTGTTCCTATATTGAACGTTTTTCGGCAAAATCCACACAGAAATGTGTTTTTTAAGGGCCTGAAAGGTGTTCAGACAAAAAAAGAAAATTCAATAAAAATTCCCAAACTGCAGAAAAAATGCCGGTTTCTTCACTTTGATTATTTTGACAAGTGCGCCTGATTTCACTACGCTGCCTCACATATTTATCTGTCGCACCGCATGCATGTAAAAGATTACGTTGCTTATTCAAGTCGACCACGGCAACCACAGCACCACTTATCTGTTCACAATAGAGTTTATGACTCCTGTGTGTGTGTGTGTGTGTGTTTGTTTGTGTGTCTGTGTGTGTGTGTGTGTGTGTGTGTGTGTGTGTGTGTGA
>NW_004797616.1:184588-185591 GCF_000002075.1 Aplysia californica
TGTGTGTGTGTGTGTGTGTGTTGGGAGGGAGGGGGCTGTTGTATTGTCACAATGTACGGTTGTACAGTTTATCGAGTCACCAGCCACGTAATTAGAGCGGAAAGAGGCTTTGGAGAATATTGTAACAACAGGCAAGTTTGACGGAAAGAGAGGCAGAGGCAGACAGAGGGAAAAGATACTGGACAAGATGACAACATGGCTGGAGGCAGCAAGAACAACAGACACCATTGCTGCAGCGCAGGACAGAGTTAAGTGGAGGTCCATGATCGCCAACGCCAGTCGGCAAGGCACCGGATGATGATGATGATAATACAACATCTTTCGCTACCCGTGTGTCTCCACCGCCCACCAAAATGATCAAGTCGCCCACTTGTGGGTTGTATCGTTCAGACTGGCACGCATTCGGGTAAAGGCTCCGCGTGTCAATACAGCAATTTCGGTGCTGACTTTGTGAAATTCATTGTGGCCAAGGAGGTTACAGTATTGGAGGGTCCTTGATTGAGGCATAGCGAATGGAATTTAATGAATTTATGCATTTTGAATGTCCCTTCAATTCTGCCCTGGCTGCTTGAAATATAGGTTTGGGTGACTATTTTGGCAGACATGTGTTTTTGTTATAGGCATATACCTTAATCAATTGGTTTTGAGTAATTTGAAAAGGCATAATTCAGCTGGTTTTGTATAGATCAGTACCAACGTTAAGGAGGTGATTTTACCTATCTGGATTGTTTTTACGGTACCCAAATTGCAACCCTTAAATATAAAAGTAAAAAAGTTGTTCCCGCATCCGATCCAGACATTGTGGATAGCCTGGTTAGTGAGACAACTTCCTGGGCCTTTGGCATATTCTGGTAGGATGGCCAGTTCTTTTCCACGCCGCCTTTACTTCGCCAACTCGAAGTCAGGTACCCATTACTTCTGGATGGGCAGGAGGGGGCGAAAAAAATCCGTGTGCGAACCGGGGCGGGAACCCAGACTTTCCCTTAAATGTAATGCAGAGGCT
>NW_004797616.1:185855-189999 GCF_000002075.1 Aplysia californica
TGTGTGTGTGTGTGTGTGTGTCTGTGCGCGTGTGCGCGTGCTTGTGCGTGCTTGTGTGTGTGTGTGTGTGTGTGTGTGTGTGTGTGTGTGTGAGTGTGTGAGTGTGTTTGTGCGTATGTGTGTGGGTTTTTTTCTCTCCCTTTTTTATTGGGGCTCCAGTTTTCCAGTATCAAATAACAAGGTTTCTATAGGTGTCATGTTCGTTATATTTTTCTAAGGGAAGGATTTTTATTGAAAAAGAAATTAAAAAGAAGCACTGCATAATCCGAGGTATATTTTAAACAGCACCAAGACACTGCCGTGCCAAGGCAAAGCGACGTATCTGCACTTTTTATGATTTTGAGTTGCGTCACGCTGCCATTGGAAATATGGGCAAGGCCCTTCAGTTACGTCTGTTTGTCACAGTGAAGTCTCCTATTTGTAGTGCAGATACGTCTTCCTGCCTTTCCTTCAGTTACGTCTGTTTGCCATAGTGAAATCTCCTATTTGTAGTACAGATAGGTCTTCTTGTCTTTGTCACAAGATGCAGACAGGGTATAGGCGTCCATTTAAGCGAAGATGCAAAAATTAATAATTTTTGCAGATACGTCCGTCTGCCTTGGAACGACAGGAGAGTTATGACTCCTCTTGCAACTGAAACCCCATGTTTTGTGAGAGCAAACTGCAATAACCGAGAAATTTAGGGAAACCTGGCCTACCAATCAATAACTGGGCTAGAATATTGCCAGATTGTTCATTGTCAAAATTGACAAACTAAATTGCCGTTTAATAATGTTATATCCAACTGTACTTCAGACCCCTCCCCCCCTCTTTCTCTCTCTCTCTCTCTCTCTCTCTCGCTCTCGCTCTCGCTCGCTCTCTCGCTCTTTCACATCGACCCCTCTCCTCTCTCTTCGCGCTCTCTCTCTCAACAAGTTTTTTGTAACTGATATTACCATAATTTCGAGACCAATAATATCACTAATTAATGTAGATACATCTATTACAATCAATTTCTTTTCTCTGA
Organism: Aplysia californica; assembly: GCF_000002075.1. Taxonomy (NCBI): domain Eukaryota; kingdom Metazoa; phylum Mollusca; class Gastropoda; order Aplysiida; family Aplysiidae; genus Aplysia; species Aplysia californica. The sequence goes on from NW_004797616.1 coordinate 186,862, forward strand.
AAGGTCTTATCAAGTCAAGAGGAAAATAACCAAGTACCACCCGTCAGCAATAGAACCATCAGTGGCTCATTCACATTTTTTTTTACAAAATCTCTTTGATTACATGATCATTATCATATTCACCGACAGCCAACCGCTTCGGGTATTCTGAACACAGCTTCAAGCTAGACATCACGGTAAAGAGGCTTAATATTAGGATTAATATTATGCTATAATATAACATTGGTTGAAAAGAGAGGTATTATTATTATTGTTTTCTTTTTCTTCTTCTTCTTCTTCTTCTTATTATTATTTTTTATTTTTTTTATTATTATTTTTTTTTTAATTTTTTTTTTTTTTTTTACTTATTATTATTATTATTATTATTATTATTATTATTATTATTATTATTATTATTGTTATTATTATTATTATTATTATTATTATTATTATTATTATTATCATTATTTTTGTTGTTGTTGTTGTTGTTGTTGCTGCTGTTTATGTTATTATTATATTATTATTAGTAGTAGTAGTAGTAGTATTATCATTATTATTATTAACATTAACATTAATATTATTATCATCATCATCGTGCAGTCGCTCTTAAACACCCCGGCAACACCCCAAAGAACACAAAAGCCGTTCCCCAAACGCTCGACGCTATTTGATCCAACCACCCCCACACTCACCTGTTTACCACTCGATCAGCTAATCCTATTCCGAATACACACAAACATACTCTAGCCCGCGCACAAACTCAGACCTTAATCCGTCCATGATTTCATGAAATAGAATTTTCTTATCTTGTATTGTTCTCTACAGAAGCCGTGTTGAAAAAAAAAAAACTATATTGGAAAAACTGCACGACCACCTTTCACAATCCGTCAATATCCGTGTTCCAGAAATCCACTGCGACAAACTCCACCACGTAAGCAAATCTAAATAAATCCAATAAAGCCCAGAATCCAAACACGACGAGCCCGAAGTCGAGTCTAAAAGTTCCTGGGAAGATTTTAAATAATATAATCAAGTGAAAGAAACTACGGAGGAGCAGCTGCGCTTGGCTTGACGACACCAGAAACCCCGCGCGGGCTACAAATTGACGCCGGTGTAGTAGATCTTGGGCCAAGCAAGATCAAGTCCCATCTCACCGCGCTCTGAATTCAGAACTCTCTCGTCGTCACCGCTGCCCCGCCACCATTCACCTCAGTCAGGCTCCAGACACAGCGCGGACGTTTCGTTCGTCGTTGATCGTACGTCGCTCGCTCCACTCTCCACTCTCCACTCTCCGCTCTCCGCGCAAGTCTACCCGCCTCAGTCGCTGGCGAGCCGTCTGTCCGTCCGTCCGTCGTTCTTGGTTCTAGCGCGGGCTAAATGAAAGGTACGTCGTTTTTCGTCGCGCGGCGCTCTGCGAGGGATTCGTGGCTCTACCAATACCAAGGATAGTAGAACTATACCTTACGGCAGGTTGTATGTACTATCTTTGGTTCTACTGACTGCCCGCTGCCCTGAACCTTACCCTCTCGCTATATAACTACTACAATGTACTACAGACTACAGAGAGTCGTCCGCCTTCGGCATATTTATTATACAGCCGCTAGCTGACAAAACACCTTTCTTTTTTTTTACGTTTTTAGTGCCGTTTTTTTTTTTAATTGGCTAAATCTAAAGCCTGGTCAGTTATCCTACTTGTGTGTAAATATCAAAGCGAAACAAGTTGATTTTTTAAAATACATATATTAGAATTCAAATTTCGGAAGAATATTTTTTTTTTAATGGTTACACTGACAAAAAAGTATATTTATCCCTAAACTGTTGTGTAATAAATAAGGCGTTTTGTCAGCGTACGGCAGTATACTACTATGACTATGGAAAAATGTCCTCCCCAGGTTTCTACTACACAGAATTGTCCACCCCTTACTTTAGCAGCCAGACGGGGCTGTGACTGTGTGTGTGTGTGTGAAGTCTACACTCTGCTTTGATGTTTCGGTAACAGAGACGGGCATCGACACGATAACAGTTATTTAGTGCTGGGGGAAAAGCAAGACCGAGTGGCAGAAACAACAGTGTGAATGTGGTTGGTAAAGAAGATCCCAACTGTGGCACCTGCAGACACCAATAGGCTACCCGCAACAAATATATTGATGTTACATGACACAGGCTCAAATCTCAGATGGTAATTCTTTTCTTTTTTCCTCTGGGAAAAGTAAATTTACTATCTATGCGCTGCCAGGTTTATTCAGATGCAAATGAAGAAAGCGTGTTCAAGGAAGAGTGGTCGCTGAAAAATTGGGGGCTTTGTTCCTCGAAACCAGCTAATCTAATCATAAAATAAAATCAAACAAAAAACAAACAAAACAGAGACTGGTGTTTGAGCGCACATTACAGACCGGGATCTGCTTAATAACGGCCTTTCGTCAGAATGCCAGTTTATCAAGGGTAAAACAGCACTTGGACACGGATGGCTGATAACTGATTTCCGTGTTCTCAACATAAATCCACGTGACAACAAGTTTTAAAAAAATCTTTATGACCTATCATCCTTTCGTGCCGAGTCTTAAGATTAAAACCATTCAGTGGTTTCCTGCATGATTTACAAATAAAACCAGTCTGGGCGTTTTTACTTTTTCTTTGGTTATAAAATATCGCAAGTCATGTTCCCCTCATGCGTGCCGGTAGCCCAGAGGCTGAGGTCCTGGACTATGTCGGGGATGACTCTGGTTCGAAAGCTCAACAGGGGAAATTGTCCAAGAAGGCCAGCCACGGTCGAGATAACAAGTGGTTGATTCAGACTGGTGGGCTTCTCGGACAGTGTCATTATCATAGGAAAAACGCAAGGGGGTGGGGGGGGGGGAAGTCTTCGTTTGAAAAAGTCATTGTCTTTGACGGGTTCTACTTTTTAGGGAGTGCATACGTCTCCCAACACATTTGGCTCAAACCTGCTTGAAATGGAGGTAAAATTTGGAAGCCCCGCCTCTGAAACAGGCGCCGGCGAGTGGTTCAATGGACATGATCCTGGACTATGTCGGGGAATACTCTGGTTCGAATGCTCAACAGGGGAAATTGTCCAAAACGGCCAGCCATTGTCGAGATTTTAAAAAAGTGGTTGCCTCAGACAAGTCAGTGTCATTAACATAGGAAAAGAAACGCATTGGG
>NW_004797616.1:191859-194256 GCF_000002075.1 Aplysia californica
AGAGAGAGAGAGAGAGAGAGAGAGAGAGAGACGCGGGAGATAAGAGAGAGAAAGCGGGGGGAGCAAGAGTGAGCGAGAGAGATAGAGAGAGAGAGAGAGAGAGAGAGAGAGAGAGAAAGAGAAGGGAGGGGGTGAGAGAGAGAGCAGGAATGAGAGAGAGAGAGTGAGGTAGAGTGAGAGAGAAAGAGAGAGAGAGAGAGAGAGTGTGTGTCTGTGTGTGTGTGTGTGTGTGTGTGCGTGTGTGTGTGTGTGTGTGTGTGTGTGCGGGTGTGCGCGCGCGCATTCGTGCTTGTACGTATGTGCGTGCGTGTGTGTGGGGAGGGAGAGTGAAAGTATCAGCGAAAAAAGTGTTTTGTAACTAGTTATTTGTTCTGTTTTTGGTTGGGTTTTCTTTTGTAGAAGCGACCTCCATGAAAGCCCGCGTATCCCCCAACCACGAAGCCAAAAAACCCCAAGTCGTAGCTCTATATCTCTCTCAGGAAATTGAGAGTAAACCGCAAATTCAAAACGTTCTCGGGCAGCGAAATAGGCACAACGTGGAAAAGGAGAGCGCCCCCCAAAAAAGCCCTGTATAGACTGTTATTCTAAGCATGTTTCTTTATGTCTCCGTTGACACCCGCTAAACGGTTGGGTCACGTCGACCCTCATGCCTGTCTGGGACATCACGTACTGTACTGCCGCTAGCTGAAATAACGCCTTTTCAAAAATTCACTGCAGTTTCGAGAAAAACAGGGGGGGGGTTGTCAGCGTAACCGTTGAAAAATAGAGTCATTCCGAAATTTGAATTCTAATTTATGGAAAAATAACTAGTCACAGTTTCACTTTGATTTTTTTCACAAAAACAGAGTAACTGGTCAGACTTTCAATTTAGCAAATAACAAATTTGGGCACCAAAATGTAGAAAAGGTGTTTTGTCAGCTTACGGCAGTGTAGTGAACATATCATTACAGAAAGACAGGAGAACTCGATAATAATACAGCCGTACCTGATGAAACGGAGGGTGCGGTGGCGGAGCAGGTAGTGCGCTCGTCTCTGAAGCGGAAAGTCCAGGTTCGAGCCTCGGTTCGGACAGGGATTTTTTCGCCCCCTCCAGCCAAACCAGCGGTAATGGGTACCTGACTTCGAGTAGGGGAAGTAAAGGCGGCGTGGAAAGGAACTGGCCACCCTACCACAATATGCCGAAGGCCCAGGAAGTTGTCTCACTAACAAGGCAATCCCCAATGTCCGGATCGGATGCGGGAACAACTTTTTTACCTGATAAAACAACAGCCCATTCTTGAGGAGAAAAAATTAACCTATACAACAGATGGTCCTCTTGGACAATGTCTGTAAAATATATAAAACCGCAAGGGGGCAAGTGGGAAGTAGTCGTTTGTACAGGTGATTGTCTCGGACAGGTGGTTGTTATAGAAGACTCGACTGTATTTCTTTCTATCCGGTAATCAAACTCTGGTCTTTTGGTGAGAGAGTAGAGGGTATGATCACTACACTACGGACGCCGGTTATCACAAGAGAGAAAGCTCAACGGAAACTTCTACACTGCTCAAACACTGAGAAACGACCGTTCTCTGTCGTGTAGCGGTTAGGCGCTTCGCTGTCGCTCACGGGACTCACGAGTTCGATTCCCAATTTGGTAGAATCGGTTTTTTAAATCAAGTTTATTATATCTCGGTCTTTTTGCTGGTATGTTATATCCTTCTCTGTCTGAGCTGACCTTGACAGGCAGGGTCGGTCGAAGCCAGCCTCCTTACAGATCTAAATTATGTTAATAGGGGTGTGAAAACACATTTATAAAAAAATCCAAGAGGTACCATTTTTAAGGAATGTCTTTCTTTTCCAGTTACCAGTCTTAAGACATACAGTCATGTTTAATGTATCCAGCGCGCTCATATGACCTGATGTAGTTGTGAGCGCCGTAAAACACTTAACCAAGAAAAGACAAACAAGAAGAAGACACACAGACGTGCCTGCTCTGACGGCCACCTGTCTAAGACAATCGAATCACCTGTGCAAGAGTCCACTTTCTGCTTCCCCCTTCTGGGTTGGTGTTTTTTGTTGTTTTGTTTTTTGTCTTTTCTCTACACTGTCCAAGATTTTCACCTGTTCAAAACAACCACTTTTCTCCTGGAAAACGATTGGCCGTCGTGGACTATTTGGACTGCATGTTATCACTATCATCTCGTCAGAAACCAGCGCGCTAGACAAACTTGAACCTCCATGTTTGCTTGATCGATGTCTCCACTGACAGCTTTATCATTTTGAAATCCAAACACAAAGGCCAAAGTTCGAAATAACGGCTGGTCTGTTAGGGTTTTAAATCACGACTTTTTTTTCAATTACTTTGTGAGTCATATCTGTAGGCTTTTTACAGAGGTTGTCTTGCAGATGCCCCCCCCC
>NW_004797616.1:194356-196633 GCF_000002075.1 Aplysia californica
CTCACACACACTCGCGCACACACACACACACACACACACACACAAACATACACACACACACACACACACATACACATACACACACACACATACACACGTACACACATACACATACACACGTACACACATACACATACACACACACAAACACACACAAACACGCACACACACACACATGCACACACACACACACTTTTTTTCGAACGGCTTTCTTCAAGAACTGGGGCGTGTCTCTTCTATAATAAATGCTGAGTTAATTATCTACTTCATGTCAGACGAGGCTTATTATGAAAAGGAAAGCAAACACATTAACGTTTCATTACAAGCGATAAAGGGCTTTAAAATATTTCTGGAATTGAAAAAATGTCAGTATTAAATCACGTACTTCTCTTGTCACTTTCGTAGCCTGGTGGAGCCCAGAAGGGTTGGGGTAGTACCCTCGACCCTCTCTCCTCCCACAGACAGGAGAGTGCTTATTTGTGTGGCTGTTTTACACCCCCATCGACACATTTTAGGTCGATTATGAGACAGGCTTCGATCCTGCCTGTCTGGACTAACACGAGCTGAGAGAGATACGACGCCCCAGCAGAAAGACTGCGAATTACTGAATTGGGAAAACCTCCCCATACGGGAATCGAATTCAAGCCTTGTGCTTTCGACTACTGAGCGCGTAACCGCTATACCACAGACCCCCAGTTAGAACAGGGCTTTGATGCTCTCTGTATTCCTGTACAGTTGTCAAATAATTATATACGTGAGTCGAAACAAATACATGGGTCATACCGACAACGCTTTCCTAGTGTTAGTTTGCCTTTCTTTCCTAGAAAGATGATAAGAATCATGATAACATTTCAAAACTTAAGGCGCACACCATTAATTCTTTGGTATAGAGTGAATCCTTTAGAATGTTCTCCACAAGACAGGGACTTTGTTTATCTCGTTTATTACATTTCCCTCATCCTTCTGAAGCCTATGTGGTGCAATGGTTAATGCTTTAGGGATATGGCGGGCACATGGGCCTACCGTAAGTCCTATCAGCAGTGGACAAATGACAATGAACGGCATATTTCCAGCCATCTTCTTCTTCTTTTTCTTCTATCCCGTGGATGGGGCAACCGTGGGGGCACCACTGCATCTGAAAACCAGCTCTCCCCATCTATCTTTGTCCTCTGCTTTCCTCAGATTGTCACCCATCGTCTTTCCTGTCCACTCTGTAATGTTGTCCAATCATCATATTATACAAGTCAGTCATACAAATTCGCATGTTTTATAGTTTGTACATGTGTGCTGTCGCGTGCCTTTTCAGGTGTCAAATAAAGACAGCAGAAATGATATATACAAATGTAGCCTATGAATAACGAAGTTATGCTTCATTTAAAAAGTGCCTCTAAACAGCGCGTCTCCACGCGTCGTCCAATTGCCAGAATGTTGAATGTCGTCAGTCCTCAGGGAGTTATACCTTTCACCTTACAGCCAAAGGCCGTGAAAGTTTCCATCGTAGCGGAGATATTATTAAACTTTTAGTCAGCACTGACTGACAAAAAGAGCCACCCGCCTCCTAACTCGCCGATCAGGACGCGTTTTCTAGTTTGTCAGGCGCTTGAAGACGCGCCCTTTTGGAGTACTAAAAGGAGCATAACTGTGTCATTCATACAGATTTTTAAATTTTGTTTTACTTGTCTGCACACGGAAAAGGCAGACCAATACGATGAAATGTTCAAATCTGTGTTTCTTGTTCGTGTGTTTAGGTTCGAAACGTGTCGCATAAATGTCTTTGGCTTGTTGCTGGTCAGACAAAATTAGTGTCCTCTTCGTCCTTATACGGGGGGCTCATTGGGGGGGTCGGGTTGTGTCGGGTTGGTTTGCTAGCCAGATTGAGGATGGCACAAGCCGATCGCACCCGACTCGTCGCCTCAAAAACAAACGTGTTTGTTTTCAGGAGACGAGTCGGGCGATTGACCCGACCTGACCAGACACAACCAGACCAGACCAGATCTGACCAGACCCGATCCCATCCGCTAAGGGACACCTAGTACTAAAGAGTGAACCTTTCTAGACAAATATTAATCACTGTGTCCATGGTTTTACGATTGTATGTTTCTTCTGTAACTAGCGACATATTGCATGTTGCCTGGGTTTATCTAAACTTTTTGTACTTCTTTAACCTGCTGACTTTACAGTTTTGTCCCTTTCCTTCTCTCCTCTTTTCTCTAAAAGCACTCACACACACGCGCACGCACGCACACACACACACACACACACACACACACACACACA
>NW_004797616.1:202208-210600 GCF_000002075.1 Aplysia californica
ATCTCTCTATCTATCTATCTATCTATCTATCTATCTATCTATCTATCTATCTATCTATCTATCTATCTATCTATCTATCTATCTATCTATTGAATGTGTCTCTTTCATCGTGTCCAACAAGTGTTCTGTGTATGCCTGGGTTTTTTGTGGGTTTCAGATTACAAACAAGTGGAGTTGGTTTCTTCAAGTCTTGTCATATTTGAGGCAACGTGGGGAAATCACGTTCTCGTCAAAGTAATGAAATCAAAGAATTCGGCATTTTCTGCCCGTTTTGCATTTTTTTATTCGAATTCCTGGGGAGGGGGGGGGGTTGGGATCAGCACCTTGTATGTCAATTTAAAAACACACTTTTTATGTTTGGATTTTACAGAAAAACTTTAATCTAAGGCACAGAAATGTGAATTTGCAGTTTCGGTAACTTTGGCGAGATTTTCTCACATATTTTACCTCTGAAACCAGGCGACCACACCTCCTTCAATTGCAAATATCTCTACTTCTATTCAAGGTAGAGAGTTTTTTTTTCATCTAAAGCAAGACAAATGAACGAGCTTTGAGACGATACCAATAACTCCACAGATATGTACAAATATTGACGAGCGTCTGATTCCACCGCGTTGTGACACATAAATTGTATTGGGAAAAAAATGAAAAAAAAGGTGAGGAGAAGGGGATAATTGACAAAGAAATGTCAGCCCCACATGTAATGACATTCCTGACATGCTAAGACAGACTTCCCCACAGCTCCACAACACTCAAGTAGGTCCTGTAAAGCACTCCTTAATCTCCTGCGACATTTCATTTTTATCTGGCTTTCTTCTATTATCTCAGAGAAGTTTGTTGTCGAGAGGAGGAACGGCCCGAGAGAAGGATATTTGCCCACTCGTGAAAAACTATTGCTTCATCAAGGCATTGTTTGTACGATGCAGCAGGCGAGTTATGCGCGCGTTAAATGTTGGTACAAAAAAAGAAATACCAGAAAGAAAAGAAATCAGGAAAATGATTCATTGACTTTTCAACTACTCAACGTAACTTATATCAGTAGGTCACATACAGAGCTTCCCAATCTTTTGCTTTTTTAAAGAAATTAAAGTAGGTGTCGTTACGGCCTCTGTCGAAACAAATCAAATGTTTGCTGGCCGACTTTGACCTTGCCTGTCAGGGTCAACTCAGGTTCAGATGGATACAACATCCCAGCAGTAGTACCAAAGATTCCCTTACTAGTAGTACAGAATCTTTGGTAGTACTGTGATACTCGATAAAGGAAAATTACTTTACATAGGGGTGCGGTGGCGGAGTGGTTAGTGCGCTCGTCTCCGAAGTGGAAAGTTCGGGTTCCACCCTCGGCTCGAACACGGATTTTTTTCGCCCCCTCCTGCCCACCCAGCAGTAATGGATACCTGACTTCAAGTTGGGGAAGTAAAGGCGGCGTGGAAAGGAACTGGCCACCCTACCACAATAATATGCCGAAGACCCAGGAAGTTGTCTCACTAACAAGGCAATCCCCAATGTCCGGATCGGATGCGGGAACAACTTCTTACCCTACTTAGAATTCGAACTCGAGTTATGAGAAACATACAGAAAATGCAATTGATAGCGTAAAATGAATTTTCAATTGATAGACTTGGCTGTTCTTAATTTGATTTGCTGTGATCGAAATACAGTTTGTGAATGACAGAGTTTCTTCTTCAGTTAATTAATTTCATTGTGCTACTCAATAGGACGAATTGCTTTGTAGGTTTTAAGACTAAAGAGCCAGTGCCCTGATTTTTTCTTCTTAAAATGGACTTATCAAGATCTTCACTTGACCCTTTTAATTAGTTTCGTATAACCATCTCGGCTGTCCAGCCAGATCCCTGCGCCGTCTTCCCCGGACCTCGACTTCACCACAAGACCGGCCAGCCGCAATAAATTCTGACCATCATAATCCTTTGAAGAGCCTCTTGATCCGCGGGCAGCTCATTCAGACAGAGGTGAAGTGAGGGCGGGCGCTAGGTTCATTATCGTCTGCGAGCTGGCGCCGTCTGCGCTGTAATTACATGTCATCCTCACGTCATGAGGGGGTGGAGTCACGGAGGTTTGAGTGGCATTCCGTGCAGGACTGACTGGAGAGTTCCTTTTGTTTTACGGGGCTAGAGAGTACCTTGTTTTGTTTTACGGGATGAAGAGTACCTTGTTTTGTTTTACGGGCTGAAGAGTACCTTTCGTTTTGATGTTAATGGGTCTAAATGTTTGACGCCCCTTTTGGTACCATTTACTTTATCTATTTATTCGTTATTTGTGTGCCTATAGTTGTGTCTCGATGGGGTGGAATCAGGCGCTAGATCTAGTCAATTTTTGGACATGTGGAATTGTTGGTATCATTTTAAAACGTGATCATTTATACTTTGTCTTACTTTCGCTGTGACAAAAATACTCATCTATCATGAATAGAAGTCGAGATGTGGGTGGTTGGTGGGTGCTCAGGTGTGGTTTGCTCCTTCTTTCCTATCACACATTCATCGTCCTGACCTCTCCTCCTTCTTTTTTATGTTAGTTACTCTCTTGTAACACTTCTAATCTTCGGCACTTATATGACCTTATTGTGTTGCAAGTGCCGTAAAACTCGTACTGAAACTAAAACTAAGAAGTGGAGATATTTGCGATTGCAAGAGGTGGAGTCGCCTGGTTTTAGAGGTAAAAATAGCGAGAAAATGGCCACCAACGTTTGACGACTTCCAAATTTAAGAGTCCTTTGAAACTGCAGATTCAAATTTGTGTGCCTTAAATCAACTTTTTTCCGATAAATCCACACAGAAATGTGTATTTGAACGGACATAAAAGGTGTTGAGTCAAAAAAATCATCGGCCATCTAGAAATATGCCAATTTCTTTGATTTCCTTATTTTGACGAGCGCCTAATTTCACCACGATGCCTCATTTATTTATTATCAGCGTCTGTGGTGTAGCAGTCAGACGCTTCTCCGCCACACGCTGGAGAACCAAGTTCGGTTCCAGAGTGAGGAGAATTTTTACCGAGTATTTCGACGGGCCTAGCAAGCAGGTGGTGGATTTTTTAAAACCACAAAAAATCACAGAACATCTAATCATAATGCCCTTGAAACAACTAGTGGCAAAAGCTTACTAAACCCGTGAATCCGGCTTCAAATCAAGAGGAAGACCAAGAAAGACCTGGCTGGATAGAGTTAAAAAGGTCCTGGAACAGCATAACATATCTATCACAGACGCTACACACCTAGCCCAGGACCGAAACTTGCACCTCCCCTCGACATCCTAAGGATACCAGAGGAAGGAAAAAGTAAATGTCGGTATCGCCTTTCTTCTAGAACGTTGCATTACCCTCAGCCCCAGGGTCATGGTGGAAACCCGCTTCATAAAGGATCTAAATTGGGTTTTTTTAGTTTTGGTAGAGGTTTTACAGCGCTCGCAACTGCATATAAGGTCATATGAGCGCCAGGATCTAAATTGTGTTGATGGGGGCTTAAAATCGCCTGCGCGCTGACAGATTCGATCGTGCACGCACGTCAGAACCAATCCGAACTTGCAACATCATCTATCAGAGAGACAGCGGAGGCTCTCGTGGCCTAGAGGTTAACGTGTTCGCCTCTCGTTCAATATGTCCCGGGTTCGAATCCGGATAGCATCGGAACATTTTCTTCTCTGACATGTTCTCCTCCCACGTCATTTCTTGCTATCATGCAATGTTCTGTCATCTGCTTTCGTCTCCACTTTCTGCCCCCACCCTCTCACCTCTTTTGCCCCCTCCTTTAGGCTCCTGACTCTTTCTGCAGCCTTTCTACTGTTTCTCCGTCCTCGTCTCTTTACTGCTGTCTTTCAGCCTAACCTGAGAACCTCTGATCTTCTGGTAGATAAGATCTGCACCTAGCCTTCTCGGACAAGGGCGAAATATCTCAGAGGTCCCGTGTGCAAGTTGCGCCCGTTAAAGATCCCTTAGTGGTCCAACATCGATAAGAGTAGGCTTCGGCGCCATTGGGTAAATTAAAAAATTTACAACTGAAAATGTTTGGTGTGTCCCGCGCGCTCATATATGACCTTAAGCCGTTGCGAGCGCCATAAAACACTTACTAAAAAATATTCTTTTAAACACAGCGATATCCTGAAAAAGATCTTAAGGAACTTATTTTGATTTAATGACCAATTTAGTGACGTATACGTCAATTAAAAATGTTGTACCAAAAGAGGGCCCCTACATAATGGCTTTACCCCCCTCGGGGATAAAAAGCTCACTGCTGTGTAGATATAATAATAATATATTATGTTCTCACTTGTGCTCTCCAAAACTAGTTCTCTGCCCTTTTTGCACTGTTTTTTAGCCTACGGGAAGTTTTAGAAAATGTAATAACTATTTATGGCTGTTGTTTGCTTTTAAATGAGGCATGAAAGATATTATGTCTTTGTGTACATCTCTTTTAAATGTACATTTGTTTGGTGTCATGGTGAAACCAGGCGCTCGTCAGAATAATGATGTGGAAGATATTGACATTTTCCCCGTCCGTTTGGCAATTTTTAATCAATTTTATTATCTCCAAAGATTTCACAACCCTTTAAAACACATTCCTGTAATGATTTATTCAAAATCAAAGGCACACAACAATGTAAGTGTGCAATGTCCAAGAACCCTCAACAAGCTTTGTAAGTCACCAAACTTTGGCGGTCATTTTCTCACCAAATTTACCTCTGACACCTCCTTTTAATCGTAGATATCTTGACTTTCATCCAAGATAGACGGATGGTATTTTCCCCACTCAAAAGCAAAACAAGAGAAACAAATAACTCCACAAGCCAAAAAATCGACTAGCGCCTGATTCCACCGTGTCACGACACATTAATTTGTCGTTTGTGTAGACCTAGATGGAAATGCCCCAGCAATGAAGGGGTTAACGATGTGCCTTGATTTTTCAAATCGATATCAATCAGAGGCGGGATTTCTCCGGTGCCATTATGTCAGGAAGTGACAGGCGTCTTATAAAAACGTCAAAACAAATCATTATTTCAGGATCCAGACTTTTGATTGTATTGCAACCCTACAGTGAAAGCGTACGAGTAGAGTTGTTTTGTTTGTTTGTTTGTTTGTTTGTTGTTGTTTTTTTGTTTTTGTTTTTTTGGGGGGGGGTCTTTTTCGTTAAGTTTTAGTAATAATGTTACGGTAGGCTTACATTCAACACAAATAGGTCATATAAGTGCCACCCCACCCCCCACCCCCCAATCAGGGTAGTGCTACTCACTACTGAAGTTGTCTTTAGGTAATTCCCAAAGGGGGAATATTAACATAATGTTCTTATGAACAGTAGAATTGTAAATGGGCTGATTTACCGATGTCATGCTCATACTGTGCCGGAACAATGTTTGTATGTCACTCTCTTGTGAATTGCTATTTTCGGGGTGTCTCGATAGTCGAAGCAGACTTTGTGCTGTTGAGGCTAGAGAGGTGAGCAGAGTAAGTCTGATTCCCTGTAAGGACTTCTCTGTTGACATCCACCACTTGGCTCTCGCACGACCTTATACAGTTGCGAGCCCCGTTAAACCTTTCTAACACTAGAACCAAGTGCCGCACATTAGAGGTGATTCTAGATAGTAACATACAAAGAAAAGAAGGAGGAGAGATAACGTTAGAAGTTTGGTAGAACAGAAGGAGCAAGAACAAGCCACATTAAAGCCACCGCCAGCCACCACCTTCTTGATCTTAAGATAAAAAAAGAACAATTTGTTGCAAAAAACCCGTTCTTGACATTAAAGATCGGGAGCTGGATTAATCTCACTAGTTGGTCTTTTCCCATCTATCCATCTATCTACCTATCTACCTATCTATCTATCTATCTATCTATCTATCTATCTATCTATCTATCTATCTATCTATCTATCTATCTATCTACCTACCTACCTACCTACCTACCTACCTACCTATCTATACATCTATCTATCCATCTATCTATCTATCTATCTATCTATCTATCTATCTATCTATCTATCTATCTATCTATCCACCTCGTCTGTGAGACCCCCCCCCTCCTTCACCCATCAGCAACCTCTACTCTTCGTATCACCTGCTCCTCTCAATCAAGACTCTACGTCAGCCTTGTAGCTCTCCTCCACTCCACAAAAGAGTTTTGAGCCAGCCCAGCATGGAGCGTCATTGTCGTTGAAAACTTTCTCAACTCCCCTTCCATGTACCACACTCATGCCCCCCCCTGCTTTCCAGGTGTTCCCTCTTCTATCTATCTACAACAGGTTTTTTTTTCATTCATAAGACAGGATTTTTCAAGCCTGAAAAAGCTCTCCCCCTGCAAAGATTTCTTTCCTCACAGACCAAAATTGTATTCATAATGAGCTGTACAGCACGGCACGGCACGATGCTTCTCCGGGCTCTATTTAAGGGCCAGCACAAAGGCAGGGGCTAAGAAAAGGTATTAGAATACGCCAAATGAAGCTTACATTCTACATAACTTCCTAGCGCCCGTGTTTGTTGTCAATGGTTGAAAGAGCTCTTTTTCTCGCTGCGTAATTTAATAAACACACTTCTCCTGGTGACAAGGTAACGATGAAGTTGAATCAGCCTCGCGTCCCCTGGTGATAGCAAGACTTTTTTTATTCGCTTGTCGGCATGGCCGCTCTATAAGAGCAAGCTGGCCCTTTCAATCTTCTCTGCTTCTTCGAGACCATTCAATTCATTTGCTTTTCACGTACTTTTGTGTCTGGTAGCGCCATTGAGGACCGTTGGGTGCGATTTTTCCTTAAACGAAGGTGAACCTCCAGCTTTCCATTCTGAATGGCGAGTTCCTGTATCTACGAGCACTCTATTGCATTCAGGGATAAGTGCAGCCAATAATTCGCTCCTTCCCTACATTTAAATTATCACTTCGCTTCTTCACTTTCTTTACTGGTGGCTGGAGGGAGCATCAAGAACGGCTGTCTCCGTGTACAGTTGTGCTTGAGGCGTCCGGCTCGCTATCGTAAGATCGTAGGTTCGATTCCAGGCTCCAGTGGCTATGACGTTATGTCCTCAGGAAATAGGTGCTTGGTCTATTTCCTTCTTTCATACCGCAGAGGAAGAGTACTTGACAATCTGAGGAGAAGAACAGATCTAACTGACAGCGTTTTCGGGCGTCTGAAAGGCAGTACCGACGCATGTCGACGAGATGAGGGAGGTGGGAAATTGGAACGGGAAGGATGTCAAAGACGAATGTTGCGAGGGTGGTTGGCGGGTGCTCTGGTGGGGTTTGTAAAGCGCACAGAGCATGCTCTATGGCATGGATATGCGCTATATCAATGCAATTATTATTATTATTATTATTTGCTCCTTCTTCCTATCAAACATCATTCTGTTGTCCTTATCTCTTTTCCTTCTTTTCTTTGTATTATGCTGATCTCTAGTGACACCTTTAATCTTCGATACTCTTACCATGACTTATATGTGTTGCAATTAAAGCAACACAACTCTTGTTCAAACATACTCAGAAAACACGGAGCATTGTGGAGTCATGTTGACCTTCGACTGGGGAATTGTTAAGGACTATCAGTCTGGTTTTGGTTTTGGCGGTCTGTTTGATGTCATTTGGGTCTGCTCAGTGTCGTTGGGGTCTGTCCAGTGGCGTTTGAGTGTATCTGGTGGTGTTCGGGTCCTTTCGGTGAAGTTCGGTCGTTCGAGATGACTGCACATTTATTGATCCCCGGCACTGTGTCAAGTAAGTAAAGGTTTTAAGGCACGTGCAACGCAATATTAATATAAGTCATATAAGTGCTGAAGATAAGAGGTGTTACTAAAGATTAACATACAAAGAAAGGGGAGATAAATAATGACAATAAATGCTTGATAGGAAGGAAGGAGCAAATCACCACAAAGCGCCCGCTAACCCCCCCCCCCAATCTGTGTCAAGAGGATCCAGTGACCTTTAGCTTCGTTTCAGCATAATAATGTCATGCTCATGACTCTCACAATGTGAAACACATTTTTAGAAGTTTTTAGAAGTTTTTTTAAAACTAGGATTTGACGTTCGGTCGCTTCGATTGTAATACATCTACTTAAAATCGTTCCCCGTTTAAATAAACCCAGAGTTTTGTGTTAGTTTAAATACCACTCATTGTCTCAGGTTTAAATTATACTCATTCCTTTCGGTCTGAATGCCTTCGTTCGATCGTACTCAGTTAAGTACCGCCTTTCGTTTCCGTTCTCAGGTTAAATACCGCTCATCTCTGTCGTGCCAGAGCTCAAACTGTGACAGGGAAATGAAGGTAGGGGCCGAGTGGAGATTACTGTGCGTGCATCACATCGTTCAGAGTTGCCTCGCTTGATTGGCTATTTCTTTCAGTCGCTCAAGCTATGTCTGTCCGTCTGTCTGTCTGTCTGTCTGTCTGTCTGTCTGTCTGT
Source organism: Aplysia californica (assembly GCF_000002075.1). Lineage (NCBI taxonomy): Eukaryota > Metazoa > Mollusca > Gastropoda > Aplysiida > Aplysiidae > Aplysia > Aplysia californica. Next base: position 210,591 of record NW_004797616.1, read on the forward strand.
CTGTCTGTCT
>NW_004797616.1:211439-212513 GCF_000002075.1 Aplysia californica
CCCCTCCCCCCACAACACGCTCAAGGATCTACGACATTGCAGACCCAGCACTGACCATCCTTCCAGATGACACGCCCCTAAAGCCGTCACGACCACCCGCAATTTCCATCCATTTCCCGCGCTCTCAAAGCCTGCCTGGCTCCGGCCATGAGACGCAGCGAATCGCGCACGCCCGCGGGTAGATTTGTCTTCTGCTGGGACTTCTGACCTCAGGGGGATATACAGAACTAATTATCTTTGACTTTACAGCTTTGCTTTTCCATTTACTCAACTCTTGGCTTATAGTGAACGCTACATCTTGATGCTTCTTGGGTAAACTTTGTATATTGGTAGATTTGCTTGGTGGAGGTTCGTTGGATGATTTTCTTGGTTGAGCGCTTCGTTGGTTGGTTGCTTGCCTGTTAAGTTTGTTTGGTTGGTTGATGATGTAGCTCTTGGTTGGTTAGTTGCTTAGTTTTTCTTCTTTTTAATTATTTCGTTGGTTTGTTGATTGATTGGTGGCTTAGTTGTTTTTATTTGTTAATTATTATGTTGGTTGGTTGGTTGATTGGTTGGATGGGTGGAGGGAAGGATGGCTTGATGTTAGGTTAGCAGGATGGTTGGATGGATGGATTGTCAGTTGGTTGGTTGGTTGGTTGGTTGGTTGTTGGTTGATTGGTTCATCTTTTTAGCTCCTCTCTTTCCCACTGGGATCGAATTGGATCTTTTCTTCGTTCTTTCTTTCTTTCCTTCCTCCCCCCTCCCCCCTCCTCCTCCTCCTCCTCCTCCTCCTTCGCGGTTATATGAGAGAACGTTGACTGCAGGCGTTAAAAACCTTTTATTGTTGCATTATAGTGTCATAAATGCAGCTGTCTACGTAATTTTTACTTGTCCCGGCAGCCCTGATTTACAGTTTAAATCGTTTTATACAGGGATAATCTAGAACACGTTAGACACTTTACAGCCTGGGGGACAGACCTGGCAACGAGTCTCTAATGTACACAGCATGGCCCTATGTTGCAGCACTCTTACTAGAGAAGAGCGAGAATATGATCCTATCTACTCAAGGTAAAAAAAAAAAAACTTTGAGGAACA
>NW_004797616.1:214451-217215 GCF_000002075.1 Aplysia californica
GGGGGGGCAGATTTTGTATCAGTGAGATTTCGGAATCTGGCCATGATGGTCCAGTATAGTAAGGCATAGCGTAGCAGCAGTAGGCCTACAGTACAGTACAGTACAACTCCTTTTAGTTAACTCTTATTTTCTCGTATGAGGCTTAAAGAATTAGAAATGCTGATGCAAAAGGAGAAGGACCTTTTTCATGTACATGCATCTTTTTTGTTCCAGAAATCTTGCACAGACAATGACACAGGTATGGCTCAATAAGGCAGCTCTGAGACAGGGTTATTACGACTCCAGTTCTACCGTTGTGGGAAAACCGTCATTAATAATTTATCTTGATACACACATCAACATATGGGGTGCCTTGACAGTCGAAGCAGACTTTGTGCTGTTGAGGCTAGAGAGGTGAGCAGAGTAAGCCTGATTCCCCGTTCGGACTTTTCTGTTGACATCCACACCTTGACGCTCATATGAATTTATGCAGTTGCGAGCGCAATAAAGCCTTACCAAAACAAACAAAAAATAAATGAAAGTTGAAACTAAGAACAAGAAATGGAGCTTTAATGCTAAAATGTGAAAAACTCTTCTCTTCTAGAATTGACCTCATCGGCTATAGCAGAAGTCACAAGTCATTATAATCCGTATTTCTTCTATTTAATTTTACTAAAGAAACGCTCTTCTCAGCAGCTGATGTATTGGTCATCCTCAGACATTGACGGACGATTTTTTAATTTCTTCAACAAGTGGTTAGTTCGTTGACGCTCTAGTACTGGTGTGGTCTGCTCCTTTACTTCTTCCCACTGTAACTGACCCCCCCCCATTCTACTCTGTGTGAAGGGTAGCCATAACTAGGATGAAGTCTAACTAGTGGGTGGTTGGCGGGTGCTCTGGTGTGATTTATCCTTCTTTCCTATGAAAAATAAATATTTCGTCTCTATCGCCCCTCCTTCTTTTTTATGTTTTTTACTCTCTTGTAACACCCCTAATTTTCGGCACTTATATGATCTAATTGTGTTGCAAGTGCCGTAAAACTTTTACTAAAAACTAAACTAAACTAAGAAGTCTACCTTCTGCGTGATCTAAATTGTGTCGATTAAAATTTTTTAATTAATTAATTATTTTTTTTTCGGGGGGAGGGGGGGGGGGGGGGCGTAATAACACTTTTATGAACCCTTCCAGCCCCATACACGTATATTTTCAGCAGCGCTTGTATCTCCCACCATCCCAAGAGCGTATGTTCTCAGTTTCAGGGGGTACTGAATTTGAGCCTTTTTTTCTAAATTAGCCAACCTAATTTTACTTTGATTTTTTAAATATTCGTTCATTTACCCTTAAACGCTGTATGTTATTATCTAAACTTCATTAAAAAGATACCACATTACTCTTTAGAATGCATGCCTCTTTTTCTGAAACGCTGCTGTATTGGCTGGGAGGACTGGAGTTTGCTAGGGAATGCACAAAAATGGCTGGGGCTGGAAGGGTTACAATTACGTTTTTCATCGTGTGGTATCGGTAGTCTAGAGGTTAGGCTAACAAACCAACAATCGGGATTGTGGTTTCCAGGGGCTCGAGGCTCAGCTTGGTTCAACTTGGTTCTCTCGGAAAGGCATACTCCCATTTGGCTCGGTCCTATCGGAAATGGACAGGGGGTGGGGGGGGGGGGCCTCTCGTGGCCTAAAGGTTAAGGTGTTCACCACTCTTTCAAAGGTCCCGGGTTCGAATCAGGGTAGCAAGGGAAATATTTTCTTCTCCAAAATTGTCTCCTTTCATCTTTTCTTTTCTCTTGCAATATTCTTTCGTCTGCTTTCGTCTCCTCTTTCTGTCCCCACTCTCTCTCCTCCTTTGCCCCCTCCTTTGGGCTCCTGACTCTTTCTGCAGTCTTTCTACTGCTTCTCCTTGGCTCCTTCTTACTGTTGTCTTTCAGCTACACCCCTGATCTTCTTGTAGGAAAGATCTACACCTAGCCTTCTCGGACAAGGGCGAAAAATCTTGGAGGTCCCGTGTGCAAGTGTGGTCCAAAATCGATAAGAGTAGGCTTCGATCGCCACCTGGGCAAAATTCAAAATTTCCTACCAACTGAAAATGTTTTATTGTGTCCCGAGCGCTCATATGACCTTATGCAGTTGCAAGCATCGTAAAACACTTATCACCAAAAAAAAGAAAAAAGAAAGGAAATGGACGTTAAATTCGGAGGTCTTGCCTTTTAAATAAACTCACAGTCTTGCAAGGGGCTTACACTTTACAAATTCACCCTCGCATCCTGTTCAAGTTGACAAGTTGCAATTCCCCATCAAAAGGAACTAGGGTAAATAACCCCCGAATTACAAAACAGGAACACTCATTGCAAAGGCTTTTGTAGAGTTATCGAACTTAACCAAAATTATTTGTGAAGCATGCTTTAAAAAAGTGAATTACTTCACGGATTGAAGCCATATTATGGAAATCGATACATCATGCTTATAGGTGGAGTTTTTACAATTTATAAATATAAAATAATAAAGATATGTTATACTTAAAGAATGTGGCATCAATTGAAAATCTACAGATTTGACCGTAATGTCGACTTTCGGCAAAATATCTCCATTTGTGGATAACGAGAAGTAACTCATTTAGTCTGCACGCCTCACATTAAGCTTCTAATAAATATCTATGAGGTTTTCATAAGTGAACCACTGTCATCTTTTCTGAACCTATTCCCTTCTTTAGAGCTATGTTGAGGCGCTCATATGACCTTATGCAGTTGCGAGCGCCGTAAAACCCTCTACTATATATATAT
>NW_004797616.1:218643-222623 GCF_000002075.1 Aplysia californica
AATAATGTACGATGTACAAAAAAACGTCATTAATGTACCATGAACACAAAAAAACGTCATTAATGTACCATGAACACAAAAAAACGTCATTAATGTACCATGAACACAAAAAACGTCATTAATGTACCATGTACACAAAAAAACGTCATTAATGTACCATGTACACAAAAAACGTCATTAATGTATCATGTACACAATAAAACGTCATTAATGTATCATGTACACAATAAAACGTCATTAATGTATCATGTACACACAAAAAACGTCATTAATGTATCAAGTACACACAAAAAACGTCATTAATGTATCAAGTACACACAAAAAACGTCATTAATGTATCAAGTACACACAAAAAACGTCATTAATGTATCATGTACACATAAAAACGTTATGAATGCATCCTGTACACATTACGTAAAGCATCACGGTTCTCACAAGGTATGATAGTACTATGCATAGAGACAGCACAACAGGACAACGACATATTATCTAAATTAGAAGCAGAAACGGGAAAAACAACGTAAAAGACAGAACATTTTAAAGAGTGAGAGACTAACAGAAACAGCAAACCGCCAGCAAACTCTTCAACCGATCTCTACCCAGAAAGCAAAATGTTTTAGGAAAGAAGAAAAAACTGTTTCAATTCTTTCACAAATTGTTCCTAAATTATGTATCTTTTCTGACATTTTATTTTCAACATTTAGAATTTGGATTTTGACAAAACATTTTCTGAATATATGCAACCGAAACTATAAATTATAATATGACACTAAGAAAACACCTTGAGAAAGAAAAGTTTCAAAATTTTAGGTTTAGTACAACTAAACAGCTGGCTGACAAAACAGGTCCGAAAGTGACTTAAATTCGTTGACGTCCATTCTTACAGCAGTGTGGTGCCCTCTCTCTGCCCGTTGGGGATCTCGCCTGGAGAAGGTCTGCAAGTCAGAAGACAAATCAACTTCAGTAAGGAACCCTGAAAGTGAACGCATGCGGTAAAGAGTTAGTCACAAGCAAACCAAAGCAAACCACAGCAAAACAAAGCAAAGCCAAGCAAAGCCAAGCAAAACAAAACAAAGCAAAGCAAAGCAAAGCAATGCAAAGCAAAGCAAAGCAAAGCAAAGCAATGCAAAGCAAAGCAAAGCAAAGCAAAGCCAAGCCAAGCAATGCAAAACAAAGCAAAACAAGCATGGCAGAGCAAACGTTAAGTTTTTAGTGAGGGTTTTACGACATTTGCAACACAATAAGGTCATAAATATAAGTGCCAAAGATTAGAGGTGTCACAAGAGAGTAACAAACACAAAAAAGAAGGAAGATAGATGTTTGATAGGAAAAAAGAAGGAGCAAACTACACCAGAGCACCCGCCAACCACCCAATAGAGCAAACGTTAGAGCTTGTCAAACATTGTATACTACTACAAAACGAGCCACTTCATGAAAATCTACGCACAATACTATTTAGATCAGTACTAGCCAACCTGGGCATGTGCGATATCGCCGAATACAGGGCGTGGGCGATCTGAATAATTTTTGTGGGTGGTGGGTATCATCCTGGGTAGTGACAGATATTGTTTATTGGGAATCATCTGGGTAGTGACAGATATTGTTTATTGGGAATAATCTGGGTAGTGACAGATATTATTTATTGGGAATCACCCGGATAGTGACAGATAGTGTTTACTGGGAATTATCTGGGTAGTGACAGATATTGTTTATTGGGAATAATCTGGGTAGTGACAGATATTGTTTATTGGGAATAATCTGGGTAGTGACAGACATTGTTTATTGGGAATAATCTGGGTAGTGAAAGATATTGTTTATTGGGAATAATCTGGGTAGTGAAAGATATTGTTTATTGGGAATCACCCGGATAGTGACAGATATTGTTTATTGTGAATATTCTGGATAGTGAAAGATATTGTTTATTGGGAATCACCCGGATAGTGACAGATATTGTTTATTGGGAATAATCTGGGTAGTGACAGATATTGTTTATTGGGAATTATCTGAGTAGTGAAAGATATTGTTTATTGGGAATAATCTGGGTAGTGACAGATATTGTTTATTGGGAATCATCTGGGTAGTGAAAGATATTGTTTATTGGGAATCACCCGGATAGTGACAGATATTGTTTATTGGGAATATTCTGGATAGTGAAAGATATTGTTTATTGGGAATCACCCGGATAGTGACAGATATTTTTTATTGGGAATAATCTGGGTAGTGACAGATATTGTTTATTGGGAATTATCTGAGTAGTGAAAGATATTGTTTATTGGGAATAATCTGGGTAGTGACAGATATTGTTTATTGGGAATCACCCGGATAGTGACAGATATTGTTTATTGGGAATATTCTGGGTAGTGAAAGATATTGTTTATTGGGAATCACCCGGATAGTGACAGATACTGTTTATTGGGAATAATCTGGGTTGTGAAAGATATTGTTTATTGGGAATAATCTGGGTTGTGAAAGATATTGTTTATTGGGAATAATCTGGGTAGTGACAGATATTGTTTATTGGGAATAATCTGGGTAGTGACAGATATTGTTTATTGGGAATCACCCGGATAGTGACAGATATTGTTTATTGGGAATAATCTGGGTAGTGACAGATATTGTTTATTGGGAATATTCTGGATAGTGACAGATATTGTTTATTGGGAATAATCTTGGTAGTGAAAGATATTGTTTATTGGGAATCACCCGGATAGTGACAGATATTGTTTATTGGGAATATTCTGGATAGTGAAAGATATTGTTGAATGGCTTCCTGGAAATACATGTAGTTGTGCTGTGTAAAAAATGTAGCCTCTTAAAGGTGGCAAAAGTGGGCGCTGGCTATAAAAAGGGTTGACACACTTTATCTAGATGGTTTCCATTGACAAGGATAAAGGCGGTTTCAAAATATAAAATGCAAGTTCAGACATTGACGAAGTTATTATTATTATTATCATTATTATTATGAGTGGTGAAAAACAACCTCTCTCCTCCCTCACAACTTCATTAATTGCACTTTGAAATAAAAGAAAACAAATCGATATAATATGTTATAAATCATAGCTTTATTATTAGAAAAGTATAAGAGAAATCCTAAGTTTGCTTGTAAACATAATATCACATTGTCTTCCATTTGGGCCTTTTTCATGTTCATGCATCTTTTTTTTTCCAGTAATCTTGCACAGACAATGACACAAGTATGGCTTGATAAGGCAGCTCTGAGACAGGGTTATTACGGCTCCAGTTCTACCCTTGTGGGAAAACCGTTATTAATAATGTACGATGTACAAAAAAACGTCATTAATGTACCATGAACACAAAAAAACGTCATTAATGTACCATGTACACAAAAAAACGTCATTATGTGTGTGTGTGTGTGTGTGTGTGTGTGTGTGTGTGTGTGTGTGTGTGTATATATATATAAGAGCTATGTTGTGGCGTTTTCTTGTATTATGTTCTTTTGTTGTTTAGCAGAATCAGTCAGTGGGTGGTTGGCGGGTGCTGTGGTGTGGTTTGCTCCTTTTTAAAATAATAATAATAATAAACAGCATTTGTATAGCGCATAGCCCCGCTCAGCAGCAGGCTCTATGCGCTTTACACTATGTTATTACCCCAGCAGACCATAAAACACTAAGAATCATTCTCAGCTTCCCGGGAAGCTGTCGTCATAATCTCTCGTCCTTTTCTTTATTCATTATTTTATAGTGCCACCTCTAATCTTTTACCCTAATATGGTCTCCTCTACTTCTCTTTCAAGTGCCATAAAACTCTTACTGAAACTGAAGAATAATTCGCCAGTGTTTTCTTTTTTTCCATTGTTCAGTATACTTTTGAGATATAATTGCTGAATGATGACTAAACAATACTATGACTGTAACATCTTTTTTATTCGCTCCGTGTGTACACGTGTATGTGTGTGTGAATGTGTGTGTATGTGTGTGTGCATGTGTGTGTGTGTGCGTGTGTGTGTGTGTGTGTGTGTG
>NW_004797616.1:222723-232234 GCF_000002075.1 Aplysia californica
AGAGAGAGAGAGGAGTGAGGTGGAGGCATTGTAATGTTGACTACAACGGGTTTAAAGAGTATTTTTAGATTTGGAAGAAAACTTCGTCGAGTGTAATAAAGTATGCTTCGTTACGGCCAAAGTTATCTCATTTCATCTTATCTCATCTCATCTTATCTATCTCATCTCATCTCATCTCATCTCATCTCATCCCATCTCATTCCACCCCATCCCATCCTATCTCATCTCATCTCATCTCATCTCATATCATCTCATTTCATCTCATTTCATCTCATCTCATCTCATCTCATCTCATCTCATCTCATCTCATCTTATCTATCTTATCTCATCTCATCTCATCTTATCTTATCTCATCTCATCTTATATCTATGGTCTTCTTTTACTCTGTTATTTCTGTCTGTCTGTCTATTTGCTTTGACGTACGCTAAATGACCATAATCGTGTCGATGTCTCTCTCCTTAGACAAACTCAAACCGACGAGAACGGACAGTAGTTCATAAAACCAAGACAGGTGAGTTTCGCTGCCGCTCATCAAACGGACCTTGAACCCTTGCCCCCTTCGTCCAAAAGCAAATCAATTGCCAAAGATTAAACTACTGCACCTATCTTCTTTTTTTAAAAATCCCTACCGTATTTAATTTGATAGAAGAAAAATAAGGACCATATTATTATTATTATTGACCTATCCATGTGGAAGACAAATATTCTTAATTAAGACAATTGTTCTGCCTAGTACAGTAATACATGAACGTAATATTACACTGTAACATAAATAACGCAACTGCAGTGTTAATGAGTTATATCGGTGCACTGTTTATGTCAATATCTTCACAGTGGCACACATATACACATACATACACGCACATACACACAATCACATACACACATACACGCGTAGACACACATACATACATACACATTCACAGACACACACACACACACACACGCACACACACACACACACACACAATAATACACACCCACACATACATATTATGCACTAACATTGGCTGTAGAATAAACTGTAACTAAATCAATGCATATTCTGAGAGTGAGTAGAGACAATAGGAAAATTGTGTGGACAGTAGTTTTCTCAATTAAGTCCTCTCAACAATTAAATAAAGAACTCTGTAAAAATGACAGAGCATGAATTATCGAGAGGTATAAAAGCTTTCTGAATTTACAAGATCAGCATTACACTAGATCACTTCAACCCCAGTACGCAAAAAGGTATTAAAAAATTGGTTAGCAAACACACACACACACACACACACACACACACACACACACACACACACACACACATACACACAATTCAACATTAATTTGTTGAAAAGAGCATTAAGATGTCGATCTTCGTCCTTCCCATACATACATTCACACGCACATACACGCACGCACGCACGCGCACACACACACACACACACATACATACACACACACACACACACACACACACACACACACACACAACTGCGCGCACACCCATGGGCACAGATAATTCATGGCAGACCAACAATAGTTGGCACAATTATTCTTTAAGAAGCTGAGTTTGCACTTTAAGTCTTTAAACACACACAGAGAAAATAGGTTCAATAATAGCTAGAGGAGAATAAATATCCAGAATACCCAGACATTCAGGGACAATGAGAGACAAAACATTAGTAATAGCTATGGTAACGACATACAGACACAAAAAGAACAAAGGCATTCAGAAAATGACAAGAAAGATATTCAGAAACGACAAAACAAAGACATTCCGAAAGTGATATGATAAAGACATTCAGAAACCACAAAAACAAAGACATTCAACAAAGACATTTAGAGACAGGGAGAAAAACACATGCTGAGAAACAGAGAAAGAACAGAAATTGAAAAACAAAGAACGTGCAAACAGAGAAACAGGCATTGAAAATCAGAGAAAGCACAGACTTTGAGAGACGAAAACAGAGAAACAGACATTGGAAAACAGAGAAAGAACAGACATTGAAAAACAGAGAAACAGACATTGAAAAATAGAAAAAGCAAAAACATCGAGAAACAGAGAAACAGACATTGAAAAATAGAAAAAGCTAAAACATTGAGAAACAGAGAAACCGACATTGTGAAACCGAGAAAGTGCAGACTTTGAGAATCAGCGAGAGTGAAGTGTTATTGAGAAACAGCACGACCACAACATCTTCACCAAAAAAGTGAAAACTAAACTACATGTCAATTATTTTGTACTCACTTTCCGTAGACAGGGTTGACGACAGTTCCTGCGCCGGCCCCCGTGCGCGGGGTTGTGGGGTCCCCGGCAAAGTTCATGTTGATCTCCCCTAGGTCCTGCACCGTCTCATCGGGAGGAACGTACATGTTGAGGCTCTGGGGGTGGTAGTACAGCGAGCGCTGATAAAATACAGACAGAACTAACGCATGAACACATCGGTTTATAGGATATATTATTCATACACATTAAAGAAGGACTTCCGTAACGAGCGAACACACAAATACAAGAAAGAAGAGACCTATCCCTAACACTAACCCAACTCCTAACCCTACCCCTATCCTACCCCTACCCTAATCCCTACCCCTATTCCTACATCTACCCTAACCCTAATCCTAACCCTGTATTCTACTCTGTATAGTGGTCGCTCGTTACGGAATTCCTCCCCGCATTATGGTTAAAATTTGATGAAATTGAACTGTCACAGAGATGGATGCAATAGGTGGGTCAATATTTATACCGCCGTTTGTTTGTTTTGAGGTTCTTGTTTCTTTTTTTAAATCAAGAACAGAGAAAGCGCCAATTCACAGTTGCAGTTTGTAGATGGTAAATTATACGAATTCTGATTATTCCCAAGAAGGAAGACGATTAAGCAGTAGGTAAATCATTATAAGGAGCCACACAGACAAGTGGTGAGTTAGATTATGTGGGCCAATCATTCTAACGGGAAACAAACGGTGCGTTATCACGGAGTGAAGAGCACAAAGATAGCTTAACCCTATCCGTACGTCGTGTTTTACTATCGTATCCATGCGACGTGGGGAACTCTGTGCTACCACTTAACCCTATCCGTACGTCATGTTTTATTATCGTATCCATATGACGTGAGGAAACTCTGTGCCACCACGTAACCCTATCCGTGCGTCGTGTTTTACTATCGTATCCATACGACGTGGGAAACTCTGTGCCACCACTTAACCCTATCCGTGCGTCGTGTTTTACTATCGTATCCATACGACGTGGGGAACTCTGTACCACCACTTTCCAAAGAGGAATTAATTTACTCGTTAATCCGATCCGTACGCTTTGCATAGCAGTCTGTCAAAATGTTTCTTTGAGAAATACTGAAAGTTTCAAAGAGATCTTCGCAACTAGAAGTATTCTAAAATGTGAAGAGAATACACCCCTAGGGGTACAAAATGACCCCAGGCGTACGGATAGGGTTAAAAGTTGATTCCACGCCGCATGTCTTTAGGGTTAAGAGTTGATTCCACGTCACATGTCTATCACTTAGATAGAGGGAAACACATTTATCTAGTTAGTAGATTAGACACTACAGCACACCTTTCTGTCATTGAGGGGGAAGAAGAAAGCAAATTGGAACATTAGAATGCTTTCGTCTGTCACGGAAAGGACATATTAATTATGAGGATAGTTAGCAAATTTAAAAAAAAGAAACTGCAGCAAAACATAAGTACACAGACGGTTAATGAACAAAATGACACTCGGCTATCGAACAATAATTTCCTTCTTCTTCTTCTCTTCTTCTTCTTCTTCTTCTTCTTCTTCTTCTTCTTCTTCTTCTTCTTCTTCTCTTCTTTTTCTTCTTCTTCTTCGCTCTGCAATAAAAGACTGTCTTTTACCACTATGTATGCATGAGTAGTTTTGGTTCCAAGCCAGGTTTCTATGTCCTGTTCCTATCTTCTGTTACGTCTCGTGCCTTCTACCTTTGCTTCCACAATACGTTTCTCGGGTGAATCGTGGCTTTTGATATTCCCAAAGTAGTTGTTCAATTTCAATTCCAGGTTTTTACGCTTTGGGGGAGTATTGGTGTTTCCCTTCCAATAATAAAATCTATAATATTATAAAAGTTTTTCTAGAACATTCCATAATTTTGAAAGCTGCAATTCTTTTTTTTTCATTGTATTCATTGATGGCCAAAGCTTCATACCGTATATTGCGGTGGGGAATATGGTAACTCCCAGAACTTTAAATTTTTGTACCCTTGCTTTGTCCTAATCAGATTGATGCCACCTTGAACAATTTGGATGTCGCGATTACATTTTTCGCTTTATCCATGTGGCAAAGAAGATTATCCAATAAATGAGACGAAGCTTAATTATCCCTGCAGATATTGCCTGTAGGCCTACACTAGACGATGTAAATCTGTCATTGGAACGAAGGAAAAAACTCGCGCGTGCGCACTCACGCATACACATAACATAACTCACACATACACAAAACGCGTGCACACACACTCATACACAAACACACACACACACACACACTCACACACACACACACACACACACACACACACACACACAAACACACACACACAGACACAAACACACATATACATACACAAGAGCGCTCACGCACACACACGCGCGCGCGCGCACACGCATACTCGACACACACGCACGCATGCACGCACGCACGCACACACGCAGCATGCACAACACACACAATACACAAACACACACACACACACACACACACACACACACACTCACACACACACACACACACACACACACAAGCACGTACAATGCACAAGGGAGATACCCACACAATACAAACAAACCACACATACAATATTATGACATAAATCGTGTCGTTCAGCTGTGTCGATGGCCAGCGGATCAAACCTCGTAACTCAAGTTTCTGAACATTCACCACAATCACACTTTACAGAAATCCACAAAGTTGAGAGCAGTAAACACGCTACTGTATCTAAACATGAAACAGTAATTTTACTTCTAAGAGGTAAAAAATAAAAAATAAATGCTCTAGGCCCAAATCCACATACATGTACTTTAAATCACAATTAGGAAACTGTCTGTTTTAACCCTGCCTTATAGGGCCATCCTTTTGTGAGAGAAACGTTTCAGCAGAAAGACGGAGATACGTGTACTTGGTTAACTGGCATTCTAAAGGAGGACTCAAACACGGGTCTTTTTTAAAACAAGGCGAAGACCTAGACACGGAACTGCGGAAGCCGATACTTAATAATAGGCCTACAAATATGGCAAAGGGAATTTTGATCACGTTGGAAACTGTATATTCCTATTCTCAGGGAGGCCAATTTTTTTTGGCGAAGAACAATATATTTCGCTGTTTGTATCATAGCCTTAACTTTCATAGTATTGTTTTCCCCCAACCCCTTTCCTTTTCCTTCTGTCCACCCAACTAGCGCCATAGAAAAAAAGAGTGGTCCGAAAGGGGGGGGGGAGGAGGCAGCAGGGGTTTAGAGAGGTCAAGAATTGAGTAACTTACCAAACATACCCCTTCCCCCACCCCCATACACACGGTACAGCACAAACACACACACACACACACACACACACACACACACACACACACACACACACAAACACACACACACACACCACACACACAAACACACACACACACACACACATCCCCTGACCCCCACCAAAAATGAAGTCTCAGTTAGCACACTAGAACACGCCAATGATGAAGTACTTCAGGGTTTTTTTTATCATCTGAGCAATCTTTCTCTCTGTCGGCCTCTTTACCTATCACTACACTTATCTCAATTCTTTGAAAACATTTTTTTAAATCTTCTGCTCTGGAAAAAACATGAATTCTGCCGTTTCACAATTTTAAGTCCACGGTAATGTATGCCAAGTTTCGACCATTGGGAGCAACAGTTATCCCAGTCCTTAAACTGGAAAGTCAAACTTTTAGGGGAGAAGAGACTTTCCTGAGTATTCCACTTTTCAAAGACGCATGCCTCATACAGTTTTTAAACATCTTTTATTTTTTGAAAATGTTGGTGCAGGTGAAACTAAACAATTCTGGGTATTCTGCTGTTCAAAGCTGCATGCCTCGTAAATTGTTTTAAAATCTCTCTTTTTAAATCTTGGTAAGGGTTGAAACTAGCCAAGCTGAAATTTCGCCAAAAAAAAAGAAAGTTCACTTCTTGCATGTCTAAGATCAGAATGTTTTATTTCTTCTGGCGCTTCAAGAAAAATTTTGGACACTGTCACCATCTAACAGTTTTCCATCCCGATTAGTATTAGATCTACCGACAAATGTTAGTGAACAAGCTCTCCTGGACATGTCCCGACACACTATATCACTCACGGGGTTTGATCCGCCGCTCATCGACATTGTACTCAGAGGGTACAGCTGAGTAATGGGGAGAGATTGTATAATATGGAACATGTTAGTGTTGCTTTGTACTGAGAGGGTACAGCTGAATAATGGAGAGAGATTGCACAATATGAGAGATGTTAGTATTGGTAATTTAAATAATACTTATTATAGTGAAGCGTGGTGACAAAATGATGTTACTTCTCGGATTCGAGCCCTATATGAAAATATATACATCACTCTTATAGATGAAGATTTTACAATTTATAAGTGTGAAATAACAAAAAGCATGTTATACTTAAAGAATGAGGCATCATCAGAAAATCTACAAATTTGACCCTAGTGTCAATTTTATCAATTCTTTCGTCAATGTCTGACAATGACCAATGCGGCTGTTTTGATGTCAAAAAATTTATATTTGCGAAATCGAAAGCCTAATCAGTTACCCTACTTGTGGGAAAAAAATCAAAGTGAAACTATGACAAGTTTTTTTTAATAAATTAGAATTCAAATTTCGGCTGCACTCTATTTTTCAAAGGTTACGCTGACTAAAAAAAACCCTCTTTTTCGAAACTGCTTTGGATTTTTTTAAAGCGTTTTGTCAGCTTATGGCAATGCGGGGGAGAATATTTGTGTCATGGCACGGAGGAATCAGGCGCTCGTCAATTTTTGGGCATGTGGAGTTATTGGTATAATCTTAAGGCTTGCTCTATTCTCTTGCTTTCGATGAAAATATATGCGTCTATCTTTTATAGAAGTAGAGATATTTGCGTATGAAAGAGGAGTCAGAGGTAAAGTTCGTGAGAAAATGACTACCAAAGTTTGGTGATTTCCAAAGCTTGAGTGTCCTTGAGGGGACACTACACATTTACGTTTTTTGCTCACCTTTGAATAATGTTTTTGAGTAAATCAGCACAGAAAAGTGTTTTTAAATGGACATGAACTGTTCTGGGCTAAAACCGTTACAACAAAATTGATTTTAAAAATTGCCCAACCGCCGGGGGGGGGGGGGGGGGGGGAATGTCAACATCATCGATATCATTATTCTGACGAGCGCCTGGTTTCACCACGATGCCACATATTTCTTGAAGAGATAGGGAATAATGATATCCTGATTATAATTACTTCTGGCTTCTGCTATGACCAAAGAGTTCTGACAGAGAAGGGTTTGAGACACTCCGAACATTTTAAAGTTTCATTTCTACTCAGAGCAACAGCGCGGGGGAAAATGGAAGGTTCAGGGGCAAGGAACAGCACAATAGTTCACAAAATGACGCAACTGCTTCACCTTTTACAAGTCACAAGATTGCTTTTACACAAAAAGTTAATTGGAAATATGAATAGGTTAGCATTTTCAGCTAAAAGAAGGGAAGATTTAAAGTTGCAAGCATTATTTGCCAACCAAGAAAAGAAGAAAGATTTGATATGAGGATACAGTAGTGGTACAGGCAAGCGTTATTATAGGCCAATTATATGATATATATGTATATGTATATGATATAATGTGATACAAACAAGAATAGAAACAATAATAATAGAGCATCTAGTCAGTAGACGATCTGAATTCTACACGTAAGGAAAATGGAAAATTCTATTTAGCTCGATTCACAAGAAAAAGAAATGTTGGTCTTTACTAAATATCATTTTAAGTACATACATAACACGAACTACAATGAATGAATACACAATAGCACTGTAGAATAAGCAAGAGTCCTACTCTAAAGCTAAAAGCACAAGAAAATATATCAGGTTTAAACGAAGTACCATAAACATACCTGACAATGTTCTTTCTTCCCATCTCTCTCTCTCTCTCTCTCTCTCTCTCTCTCTCTCTCTCTCTCTCTCTCTCTCTCTCTCTCTCTCTCTCTCTCTCTCTCTCTCTCTCTCTCTCTTTTTTTTTTTTTTTGCAACCACCGAAATGCACTTATATTATTTTGCTTTTCAGGATTTGAGAAATCGACAACAATAGTCTGTCAGGTAGAAGACCTTGATAGTGCCATGTTCAGGTCCATAGCATATCTACCTACACCCATCATTAAAAAATTTTGAGTCCCTACAGAATCCCCAAAAAACCTGTCTAAGACAACCACTTTTCTCCTTGACAAAGGGTAGCCGTCTTGAACAATAAAGTATTTCCACTACACAAAATAGTGGCAATAACTTCCTTTCTACGCTGTACCCTCTCTGCCTTCTGTCTATCATTCTTCTTTCCTCTCTCTTAAGACCATAACACACAGAGTTTTACTTTCAAAAATGACTCGTCTGTGTCATCGTCATCATCCCTGTCATCATCATCGACATCATTGCCTTTCTCACCCCGGATCAGGGCATAGACCACAGACAAACGCTCTCTAAGTTTTTTCTTGATATTATAAAATATCTAACGAGACAGGAAGATAGTCTTTTTTTAACTCATTGTGGAGGCCCGTTGTGGTCATTCGAACACTCGAAGACATAATGTTCTGGAACACTAAAAGATGCCCAACTTCGTCATTTGTACGCAGTTTTCTATTCCGATTCCTTTATCTGATACTTTAAAAGACAGATAACAGTAAAATATACTACTATAAAATATGCAAACTTCTGTTTTGGGTCAGTGCATGATGGTCCGAAATATCCTGCAACGTTGCTTTTGATCTGCGGCTGTCGGACATAATATGTGTGCACTTCGTCTTTAGGTGAGGCAGCGTGGTGGAATCAGGCTCTCGTCAATTTTTGGGCATGTATAGTTATTGGTATCATCTTAAAGCTTGTTCACTTGTCTTCATTTGGATGAAATAAATATCCATTTATCTTGAATGCAAGTCGAGATATTTGCCAATGAAGGAGGGGGGGGGGGGGTTACCTGTTTTCAAAGAAAAGAATTAGTGAGAAAATGGCCTCCAAAGATTAGTTATTTTCTTAGCTTAAGAGTCTGTGGTAACGGAAAGTTTACATTTTTTGAGCCTTTAATCAACGTTTTTCGGAAAAATCCACATAGAAATGAGTTCTTTAATGGGCATGAAAGGTGTTGAGCCCCAAAAACAAAAATTTGATAAATATTCACAAACCGGCGGAAAACTGCAAGTTTGTCCACTTTGATTATTTTGATGAGAGCCTGATTCTACCACGCTGCCTCCCAAGAGTTCATGGTTAGTTGTTGGTTTTTTTGTTATGCTTTTTTTGTTTCTTTTCTTTTTGTTG
>NW_004797616.1:233267-239439 GCF_000002075.1 Aplysia californica
AGAGAGAGAGAGAGAGAGAGAGACAGAGACAGAGAAAGAGACAGAAAGGGGGAGATAGACAGAAAGAGAGAGAGACAAGGAGAGAGAGACAGAGAGAGAGAGCAAGAGAGAGAAAGAAAGAGAGAGAAAGACAACTCACTTGTTGTAAGAGTTGAGAAGCACCACAATGCCGACTAGCGCCACCACAAAGACCACTCCCGCGACCACCAAAAACGCCACCCAGGGGTCATCTGTCCACCAGGTGTAGGACTTGGTCTTCGTCCGGAGCTCCGCGCCAATGTTCAGGGCACTGCGGACTTCCTCAGAGGCTGAGGTGACCAGGGCCAGGTCGTACGGAGGTCGGATGACGAGCGACGCGCCGTTGAGCTGAGCAGAGAGGGCGTTCGCCTTTAGCTGGCTCGCGGAATTTCCGCTTTCAGTCACGCTGCAGATACAAAACAGGCACAGAATTATCTATCTTATCTTATCTTATCTTATCCTACAAGGAACCGTACAAGGAAAGAGAAAGAGAGGAAGGCAGAGAAGGAGATGGGAGGACAACATCATAGAGTGGACAGGGAAGACGATAGGTGACAATCTGAGGGAAGCAGAAGACAAAGAGAAATGGCGAGAGCTGGTTTTCAGATGCAGTGGTGCCCCCACGGTAGCCACAACCACGGGAGAGAGGAAAAAGAAGAAGATCTTATCTTACTTACTTACCCTCTCCCTACACCGTCAGTTACATAAGTCTGAGAGTAGTCGACGCCACGCTAGTCCTGTCCCGAGCCACTTTCTCCAATTTCGGCAATTCTAGACCCTGGGTGATTGCCTCATCTCTTATTGTGCCTCTATAATTTCCAGTTGATCTTCCCCACTTTCTTTTTCCATTTGGTTTCCAAAGCCATGTCTGATAGGGCAATCTCGTCATTAGCGTTCTCAGAACATGTCCCAGATATCTCCATCTTCTCTTATTTATTGTTGTGTTGATGTCTTCAATTCCAGCTCTTTCCAGCACTTCATTATTTTTAATAAATAATAATTCATTCCATTTTATTAGTAAAAGTTTTCGCAGACATTTTGTTTGGAAGCTTTTTAATTTTCGTTGAATTGTTTTGTTTGTTTTACATATCTCTGAACCTTACGTCAATACCGACAAAATATTGCTATGATATATCTTATCATATGACCTTAAAACATGCATCTGAATACCATTGAGTTACAATCAGAATACTGAGTATATATCTAGCTTAACATAGGTACATAATTATCTTATCATATCATAATAATAATATTATGACCTTAAAGCATGCATCAGAATACCACTGAGTGGCGTCAGTGGCCTAGTGGTTAGGCTACCGGATCCGTAATCTCGAGATTGCAGGTTCGGGGGTTCGAGCCTCAACTCGGTCCGACGCTGTGTCCTTGGGAAAGACACTTTACACAAATTTCATGTTTGGCTCGGGCCTTTAGGAGCCAGACGTTAAACTCGGAGGTCCCGCCTCTTAAATAGCCTAACAGTGTTGATAGGGGCGTTAAACCTACATATTAATCATTCACATTCAGTTGAGAAAGTCGGTGGCCTAGTGGTTAGGCTACCGGACGTGTAATCGTGAGGTTGCGGGGTCGGGGATTCGAGCCGTGGGCCGACGTTGTGTCCTTGGTAAAGGCACTTTACACAAATTTTCCTCACTTCACCCAGGTGGGAATGGGTATCTAGCCATAGACAGCGAAAGATCTTGTCAGTTTGTTCGTGTTTTAGCGCCTATAAATGACTGCTTGCACGGTATGCTTCCCAGGAAGTTGAGTTTGTTTTAGAATGCTCTCAGGTCTGCTGGGGTAATAGTATCGATTGTGAAGCGCATAGAGCTTGCTGTTGAGCGGGGGTTTGCGCTATACAAATGCTAGCTATTGTTTATTTAGGGCTTCAACATGTCATCAAAGTGTGAAAATGCCACTTACAGGTCAAGGTCAGTGTTGGGGAAGAGTCGGAACGTGTCCTTTCTCGCCACCACAAAGTAAATGTCCGTTCTGGGGAAAGGAAAACAATAGACAAAAACGGTATTATTATGAAAAAGTGTGTTAAGTGCAAACAAAACTGTATTGATATTATGAAAGAGCGTGTTTTTTGCAGAATAAAACTGCACTGGTATTATGAAAGAGCATGTTACATGCAGAGGAAGTCGTTTATGAGTCGTAACTCGATAGCATTACAGGCTTACGCTTGGGCTTATAATTATTCACTTTTTCTTCATACGAGTGTAACGTACACCTTTGCTTTTATAAGTGATGTTCCAAAGTACTCTTGTTTTAAGCGGAAAAAACTTAGATTTTAGATTTAGGGAGAGATTTACCTACAGTTGCAGTTGCAACTCAAATAGGTTATTTTAAACACAGAAGATTAGAGGTGTTACAAGAGAGTAACAAACATAGAAAAGAAGGAGGAGAGATTAAGGATGGTAGATGTTTGATCAGAAAAAAGGAATAAACTACATCAGAGTGCCTGCCAACCACCCACAAAGACAATAGACGTTCCATAGGAAAGAATGAACAAACCACACCTGAGCACCCACCAACTACCCACGGGTAAATCTAAAAGAACATATAGACAACAGTATGTGTCTTGACACGCTGAAATCAGGCGCTCTTCAATTTTTGTCCCTGTGGAGCTATTGGTATCATCTTAAAGCTTGTTCGTTTGTCTATCTTTCTATGATATATTTGCGATTTAATCGGGTAGGGTCGCCTGGTTCCAGAGGTAAAGTTGCCAGAAAAAGGCCACCCAAATTTGGTGATTTCCACAGTTTGAGAGTCACTGGAAACTGAATTTTTTTTTTCTTTTGTTCCTTTAATCAACGTTTTTCTGTCAAATTCACATAAAAATGTGTGTGTAAATGGAGATAAAAGATGTTGAGCCTCCCCCCCCCCCCCAAAAAAAAAAAAAATCGACGAGGAAAACCAAACCGACAGAAAAATGCCGATTTCATTCTAATTTTGACGAGCGCCTGATTTCACCACAAAGGCTCACATAATAATATGCGTACCCGTCACTGTCAAAGTTCAAACTTGCTCCGTCAAGCTGCAGTTTGGTGCGCACCGTCTCGATGATGACGATGGCGTCTGTGATGACCTGCAGCTCCCTGCGAATCGTTTCCACGATGGGCACAATGTCTTGGGGCTTCCGGTTGTTAATGACGAGAACGAAGCGGTTCGGGTCGCTGATCAGGTTGATCTATGATCATAGAAGAGAAAGAAAACTTTCAGTAACGGTTGGTATAACTAACATTATGATACAATTCTTTTTAAAAACTCACTCACGGCTCTTTGGCACCTGGCACCTTAGAAAAAAGGTAAAAGGGAGTTTATCTGTGAAATGAAAACAGCAGAAGGAACAACATTATATAGCTCATCTTTTTGTACACAGTAAGAATTTAAGAAAAGTTGTTCTGTTGGTTAAAAAGAAATGTTCACCGGTACGATACTGATTCTAAAGCATGTGGGAAAATGAATAACAATAAAGATTTACTGGGGCAAATAAAACTGAATAAGGAAAGAAACAGTTAATTAACAGAGATGAAAACAGTCAAGGAACACATAAGACAAGACAAGACAAGTCAAGACAAGACAAGATAAGACAAAACAAGACAAGACAAGATAAATAAAACAGACAAGACAAGATAAGACAAAACAAGACAAGATAAGACAAAACAAGACAAGATAAGACAAAACAAGACAAGACAAGACAAGATCAAACAAGATAGGATAAAACAAGACAAAAAAGACAAGACAAGATGAGATGAAACAAGACAAGACAACAATTCACAAATCTCCACAACAACCAAAGCCGGCCCATAACACAACACAACACAACACAACACAACTCACGATGACTTGAGTGGTGCGAGAGTTGAAGGGCGTGGCTCCGTCCCTAGCCGTGGCTGTGAGACTGTAGAAGAACGTGCCCTGCTGCTCTGTGGCCAGACTGCGGCTCAACACCAGCTCCTGACCAGTGGTCAGTACAAACGGAGAGCCCGTCGAGATGCTGTAGCTGACCGTTCCGGCCGCGCCCAGGTCAAGGTCAGTGGCCTGAAAACAGATTGAAGAAACGGGTGACAGTTGTAGAAATGTTCTTTTAAGTTGCTGTAAAGAGCATAGAGCATGGATATATGTGATATGTGCAATTATCATTATCATCATCATCATCATCATCATCATCATCATCATCATCATCATCATCATCATCATCATCATCATCATCATCATTGTCATTATTATTATTGCTAATTACACAATTTATACTTATCAATAAAATAGCTGAAAATGTTTCTTTTTTCAGCACAAGAATTAACTGATTCATACTTTTCTTGTGTTATACATAACATATCTCTCTAAAAGAAAAGCGGGGAGATGTTATTAGTACCCCACGATTTTAAGAACACTTCTGTTTCATTTTTTTTCTACTCTTAAAATGTTATTTTAATGTTACACCCCCATTGACACAATTTAGATCAATCAAGCGGTGGGTTTCTGACCTTGTCTTTAGGGCCAATCCCCTTCTCATGAATCATATTTGGGTCTTCCACATGCTACAGCGAGGCGCCTAACCGCTACACCACAAACGCCAGTAAAGAACTGTCTTGGGTGGTTGGCGGGAGCTCTGGTGCGGTTTGCTTCTTCTTTCCTATCAAACATCTATCGTCCTTATCTCCCCTTCTTCTTTTTTATGTTTGTTACTCTCTTGTAACATCTCTAATCTTCTGGCGCTCATATGACCTTAGGCAGTTGCGAGCGCCGTAAAACCTCTACTAAAACTAAACTAACTAAAACGAAAAGAACTGTCGAGAGTTAAAACCCCCGTGGGGAACTCACTTCCAGTTTCCCGGCAGAGGTGCCTGGTGAGGAGCGGTCGCCGATGGCGAAGACGTAAGCGCCAGAGACACCGCTAGGGTAGGTCGGGTACCCCCAAACTGGCACCTCGTCGTTCACATCTTGTACCGTCAGCAGGATAGATGTGGTGCTCCAGGTGTTGGACACTGGTAGGGAGAGAGGAGAGGTGAGGAGGTGAGGTGGGGTGAGATGAGGTGATGTGAGGTGAGATGAGGTTATAGATATAAAGGGATGAGATGAGATGAGATGCAACATCCTGTACCTCCAGCAGGACAGACGTGGTGCTCCAGGTGTTAGATACTGGTGAGGTGAGAGGAGAGGCGGTGAGGTGGGGTGATAGGTAAAAAGGGATGAGATGAGATAAAAAATAAGGTGAGGTGAGGCGAGATGAGATGAGTTGAGGTGAGGTGAGGTGATAGGTAAGAAGGAGGGATGAGATGAGATTAAAATAAGGTGAGGTGAGATGAAATGAAGTGAGGTGAGGTGATAGGTAAGAAGCGATGAAATGAGATAAAAATAAGATGAGGTGAGAGGAGAGGTGAAGTGGGGGGGGGGGGGGAGGAGAGGAGGTGAGGTGAGGTGATAGATATAAAGGGATGAGATAAGATGCCACACCCTGTACCTCTAGCAGGACAGACGTGATGCTCCAGGTGTTTGACACTGGTGGGGTGAGAGGAGAGGGGAGGTGAGACAAGACAAGACAAGTCAAGACAAGACAAGATAAGACAAGACAAGACAAGACAAGATAAGACAAAACAAGACAAGATAAGACAAATGATGTGAAGATAAGAGAAAACAAGACAAGACAAGACAAGATCAAACAAGATAGGATAAAACAAGACAAAAAAGACAAGACAAGATGAGATGAAACAAGACAAGACAACAATTCACAAATCTCCACAACAACCAAAGCCGGCCCATAACACAACACAACACAACACAACACAACTCACGATGACTTGAGTGGTGCGAGAGTTGAAGGGCGTGGCTCCGTCCCTAGCCGTGGCTGTGAGACTGTAGAAGAACGTGCCCTGCTGCTCTGTGGCCAGACTGCGGCTCAACACCAGCTCCTGACCAGTGGTCAGTACAAACGGAGAGCCCGTCGAGATGCTGTAGCTGACCGTTCCGGCCGCGCCCAGGTCAAGGTCAGTGGCCTGAAAACAGATTGAAGAAACGGGTGACAGTTGTAGAAATGTTCTTTTAAGTTGCTGTAAAGAGCATAGAGCATGGATATATGTGATATGTGCAATTATCATTATCATCATCATCATCATCATCATCATCATCATCATCATCATCATCATCATTG
>NW_004797616.1:239539-246784 GCF_000002075.1 Aplysia californica
GCGAGAGGAGAGAAGTTGAGGTGAGGTGAGGTGATAGGAGAGGAGGTGAGGTGAAGAGAGGTGAGAGGAGGTGAGGTGGGGTGAGATGAGAGAAGAGGGGAGATGAGGCGAGACGAGATGAGACAAGACAAGATGAGATAACATAAAATAAGACAAGATAAGATAGGATAAGACAAGCTAAGATGATGTGAAGTAAGGTGAGGTAAGGTGAGATGATAGATAAGATGAGACGTGATGTGGTGCGATGCAATGAGATGAGATAAGATAACATTTTACAGATCTCCACAAAGACAATTTTACATTGACATGGCAAATACATACACGCACTCACTCGTCAACACATTAACCCCTTGACTGCACTTTAAACATATCTCATACGCCTAAATAATCTCACACCATAGTGTTCTATAAATACATCTCGTACAGAAGCTAAAAACCCATGTTATATGGCTAGTTCTGCTCAGGCCTTGTCAACGGATGTATTTATCTCTTTATTTCTCTTTCTACTGATATTGTTTTACTGATCTGTTTCTTATAAACATACATCACATCCAACACCAAAGAATCAAATGGTTTGGACATCTCATGTGATTACCAACACACCATCCAGCACAACGTGCCTACATTAAAAAATTTGATGGCAACAAGGCTAGAGGGCGACGGAGAAAGACCTGGATAGATGGAGTCAGGGAAACATTAACCACTCTCGGCATCCCCCTGACCCAAGCTCTCCGGCTGGCGACAGAGAGACGTCTCTTTCTTCCCGCGACACCACATTCGTAAATGCATAAGGTCATATGAGCATGAAGGGGTGGATGAAAACAGAGAAGTCCAAACGGGGAATCAAGCTTGCTCTGTTCACCTCTCTAGCCCCAACAGCACAAAGTCTGCTTTGACTATCAAGCCACCCCGGAAAAAAGGTTCACAAGAGCTTGATTAAAGTAAGTAAAGAAAAGTTTCTTGTAATAAGTGGACATAAGTTGATTAAAGATTCGTTAGCAGTTAAGGAGTTAAATCAGAAGAGAAACCTACCATTAGATATCTGCCTCTTCTTCCTGCTAGTGGCCTGGCTAGCCTGGATGGTGATGTTGTAGGTTCCTCGCAGCTCTCTGTCCAGTGTGGCCGTCAGGTACAGCTCACAGTGTCTCTTGTCAACGGTACTTCGCACCGCAAACGGAGCTGTACGGAGAGAATGAAATATTGATGGAGTTGAGTGAGTGTGAGAGTGTGTGGGAATGTGTGTGTTTTTGTGGGTGGGTGTGTGTGTGTGTGCGTGTGTGTGTGTGTGAGTGTGTGTGTGTTAGAGAGAGAGAGAGAGAGAGAGAGAGAAGAGACAAAGTGAGACAGAGACACAGAGAGAGACAGAGACACACACATACACAGAGAAAGAGAGAGAGAGAAAGAGGGAGAGAGACAGAGAGAGAGACACAGAGAAAGAGAGAGAGAGAGAGAGAGAGAGAGAGAGAGAGAGAGAGAGAGAGAGAGAAAGAGAAACAGAGAGAGAGGAAGAGAGGGAGGGGGGTAGAGAAAACTCATGCTCACAGACACTATTTGAGTACACGTGTATGATTGAGTTTCTTGTGTGTCGTTGAACATGAATGTACGGTGTGCATTTCTGTGTTGATGCTGAATCTTTGTATGTTCTGGGACATCCATCCAAAATGTCTCTCATGAACCATTAAAAATCTATTTTACCTTGTCTTATCTAGTCTCTTCTTGTCTCATTTTATCTATATTATCTATCCTTATCTTATCTTATTTGGCATGGTAAGGTTATCTAAGAGCTGAAACATCCATTTCCAAGAGGATGAACAGCGCCACAAAAGTTATCCATGCCACCTAAATCCAAGAATTCCAAGTTTGAGAATTGATCCAGAGTTCTCTTCATGATACTGCCAGCTCAGTTAAAGTTACAACAGTTTAATTAAATATTGTATAATTGACTTCATTTTTTTTTAACTTGTAGAGAAGAGGTGATAGTTTTTGACAATAACATTAACTCAGTCTGTGAAATTTCACACTTATTTCCGAGTGTTATTTGCAATTTTGACAATGATATTAACAAAGTTTGTGAAATTTCTGACTTATTTCTGAGTTTAGTTGGCAAGGACACAAATCGTAATTGAACCAAACGTACTTGGATCAGTGACCAGTATATCGTTTATGGCAATGATGCGACACTGCACGTCGCTGTCAGCGTTGGCAATTTCCAGTAGCAGAGGTTGCGTGTTGGCTACAACGGAATTTTCAGGCAGGCTCCATCTGAGGAGAAAAATCACAAACGTTTACGATATTTTTACGTACAGATGTGGTGTCAAAGAAAAAATGTATGTCTGTTTGGTGAAATCAGATTCTTGGTAAACTGAAATTGATCATGCCTGTTGTGAAATATTTTTCGAGTTTGTTTGGGGTTGTTTTGTTTTGTTTTGTTTGTTTTTTGGGGGGGAGGAGGGGGGGTGGGGGCTCAACAAAAAAGTTACCGTTTAAGACAGTGCAGTTGACATTGTCCAAGAAGACCACCCATTGTTGAGGAGAAAAATGATTGTCTTTGACAGTGTCCTTATAATATAGCAAAAAAACACCATAGGGAAGTGGGAATTGGTCGTTTGTATAGGATTCTCTTGGACATGTGGCTAGTAAAGCAGGTTCGACTGTGTTTTTATCACAAGATTCTTTTTAAAATGTTCTTTACGACTTCATATCCGCAAAAATCATTAAAAAATAGTTCTCCAGAAACACCTTTTTAGCATTTTTCTAAAAACTCTTTATCACAAAAAGTCAATAAGTACTGTTAAATAATACTTTGAGCTGTATTTTCTGTGACCTGAAAAGAAGCTGTAGGGTATATGTGAGTCACGACGTGGTGGAATCAGGCGCTCATCAATTTTTGAGCATACGGGTTATTGGTATTATATTTAAGCCTGTTCATTTGCCTTCCTTTTGGTGGAAAACAATATCCATCTATGTTGAACAGAAGTTGAAATATTTGCCATTGAAGGGGGCAAGAGTCGCCTGGTTTTAGAGTTAAAAATAGGGAGAAAATGGTCGTCAAAGTTTTGTTGGAAATTCAAAATTTGCATATTTTGTGCCCTTAATCAATGTTTTTCTGTAAAATCCACACACCAGGACATGAAAGGCGTTGAGCCAAAAAGACAAACTAGGAAAAAATTTGACTCACTGCCCTAAAAAACGCTGATTTCTTTGATTTCAATATTTTGACATGCGCCTGATTTCAACACGATGTCTCACACATGTATATATTATATATATATATATACATACGTGATGACTCTTTCGATGAAGCCAACATCTCGCCGGTCCACGTCCAGTTGAGTCACGTTGATGGTCACTGGGGCTCGACTGCTCAGCGGACTCCAGCTCTCGTCAATGGCAATGATGTAGAACTAGAAGAAAAATGTTTGGTTTTTTTAGTTTAGTTTTAGTCTTTGTAAGAGTTTTAATTTTTTTTATTTTAAGGCACTTGCAACGCAAAAAGGTCTTATGAGTTCTGAAGAACAGAACTGTTACTATTGGAGAGTATTATAGCCTCGTTCAAAGAAGTGGAAGAGAGATGAGGAGCATAGATGTTGTATAGGAAAAAAGGCGCAAACCCTACTACCGCACCCGCCAACCACCCACTTAAAAGAAAGTTGGGAGGCGGTGTTTACATAAAGTATTAAGACAATGGAAGAGTGGAAGGAAGCACAAGGAACAGACCACACCAGAGAGCCGACCAAACATGCTCAGAATAAAAGAAAAGAAAAGCAAGTTAGAAAATTTCAAGTCTACAGATTAGGGAAAACTTTAGACTTGTGTATATTAGTGTTGTGTTTGCGTGTATGTGAGTGAGTGAGAGAGAGAGAGAGAGAGAGAGAGAGAGAGACAGACAGAGAGAGAGACAGAGAGAGAGAGAAAGAGTAAATTGTCATCATAACTTATCTTTCAATGATACCTGCCTTAACTATAAGTGCATGAAATCTTCAAGACTTACGAAGTACTGCAGACGAGGCGCGTTCAGAAGGGAGCTCTTCACAAACAGGACACCGTTTTGAGTGACACCAAAGTACTTCTCAGCTTGCTCGAAATCAGGATCAACCACATACTCAAATTCAGCATTAGGAGTCTGCACACAAAAAAATATGTACACATAAAAAATTCTCTCTATTTTCGAAAAAGAACCTGAGGTAAGGAGAAAAAAATCCAAAACAAGCGTAACTTTATGAATAGCTTAAAAATCTGACAGAAAAAAAAAACATACAAGAGATTAACTTTTGGGAGTGAAAATTTAGTCTTTACACTTGATTTGGAGTCTACATAATTTGATAAGTAGGCACCACGTCAGAGTAGTCCTACAATGGATTCCTGCCCACACTGGGATACCGGGAAATGAAAGAGCTGATGCTCTGGCAAAGAAAGGAGCTAGTCTCCCTCAGCCTGAAATTCCTACGAATTACACCACCTGCTGCCAAATGATCAAGCAGAACCTCAAGGAAGACTGGATGAATGATTGGGCCACAGGTACGACAGGAAGGAGGATGTATGGCCACATGAATAAACCACTGGTCAAAGATCCAATCAATGAGTTGAGGAGGGGAGATCAATCCATAATCTTCCAACTTAGAACACAACATGTACCCCTCAACCAACATCTCAACCGAATTGAAGTAAAGCAGTCTGTTGCCTGCCCACTATGTGACTACCCCTCAGAGACAGAGGAACATCATCTGTTCTTCTGTAGAAAACTAACTGATTTAAGGGGATGTTTTCTTCCCAAGCTACCCCACACATCTAACTGCCTCTACTCCTCAAGACAACAATTAGAACAAACATGCAACTATTACCGAATGCCATCATGCAGAAGAGTTAACGCTCAGATGTTACTGGATCGCTAACAACAACAACAACAACAACAACAACAACAACAACACTTTAGATAGAGGCAATATTTTTGTGCCTTTCCATGATTTAAAAACTTTCAATAACTATAACGGGAGACCATCACACATCATAAAAAGAGGTGATTTAAAAAAAAATTGTTTCACTATGAATTATCAAAAGCTGTTCGCTGGTTCACGGCCAAGTGACTGGTAAAACGTTGTAGGATTTGAAACTGATGAGAACTGAGGTGGACTAAAGCTGAGACAGAAGAAACTTGAAGTTGGTGAGCAGAACCAGAAAACACAGGCACATTTTCTTCACAACAAATACGAATATAATTGTACAATTTTTCATTTAAAGGGACATAGAAAAAGTAGACTTTTTTCATGTTTATCAAGCTTTTTATCATTTCTTACCAATAAATTGTACAAACTCAACCTATACATTTGATGTATCCATTTTCCTTAGGGTCAATGTCAGAGAAGTAACATATTTAGTCAGCACTCATCACGACCTACTTCCCTTCCTTCAGATCTCGACTTCCTTAACATGCTCCAAAGGAGAGGCATCATTAATACGGTAGGAATCAAGGAAGGTGGAAGGGTGTGTCTTGCTATTTCACGAGTGTGATGGGGAGAATTTTTATTTTTAAGAAATTTTGAAATTTGAATTTTACGCTAGTGGTGGCCTAACGGATATTTCTACTACCATTTTGAACCCCCAAAGGATCTTATCAAAACTGGAAACAGCAGTGACATTGCTTCTGAGCCCTTTGGCTACGATTACAGTATGGTATCTGTAATATATCTGTGTTGTCTTAGTCAAGGGAAATAATAATTACTTTTTTCTACTTCTTTGGTCTTCAATATTAATGAGTGTTGTCCCTTGTCCTATGTGGGATTCTCCTACATTGGAGCAGCCTAAGGGGGGACTGTTTTGGTCCAACACAAAGGAAGTAATCACTACTCACATCAAGTACTGAATATACTTCACTTGTTTCCTGGCCACGGACAGGAATGGTTGCTCTGAGCTTCTCAGTTCTAATTCTAAAATTCAGTACTACTAACTACATTTAATACTACCAAGATATAACAGTATCTGTTCCCGATTTCTCTCAGCTTTGTCCCCACTCATATACGGCATGAATCTGAGGATGTCTAAACCCGCCTCCATATATCTAGTGGATTGTACCCGTCCTCTTAAAAAAAAAAGGAAACAGCATTAACTCTTCAAACCCTGAGTTTTTTCCACCATTTCCCAGAGTTTTTTCTACATTCACCTAAACCTAGTGCACCATGTCTCATTATAAATCCTAAAGCTTGCCTCCAACTTCTAAATAGCAAAAATAAAGGCTTAGTCATTACTAAAAAAACTTGGATCGAGAATAGTTCTGAAACACAAGAAGAAACTGGCACTAAATAAAATGAAACAGTTGTCACGATCATCGGATGCTCCCTGTCCAATGGGGAACAGGGTTATTACCGCCGGATGCTCCCACCGTCCAATGTGGTTTAAAGAGTTAATAAAGAAATGAGAAAAGTTCCGACATCTTACCTCTCTATTGAGAGGCACATCTATATCATCGTCTCTGGCAGTGAGTGTGAGAAGGACTCTCCCCACCGCCCACGTGTTCTCCACGGCCGCTCCGTACGTAAACTCCGTGAACTCTGGCCGGTGGATGTTGCGCACGATGTCAATCGTCATGGTGGCGAGGGCAACTTTGGGAGGACGGGCGTTGTCGGCCGCTTGAATAGTCAGCTGAAAAGTAGATGCAATAGACGTTATGGCAATAATAATATTGGGTAATAATTTGAACAAGAACAAGAAAAATAATAACAATAATAATAACAATAATTATAATAATAGTAATATTTCATTGTTATTATTATTATTATAACTTATGACAAAGCCGTTGAGAACTTGTCAACAGTTCTATGACAAATTTAAGGCTGCTTGATTAACAACAACAACAAAAACAGCAACAACAGCAACAACAACAGCAACAACAACAGCAACAACAACAGCAACAACAACAACAACAAGCAACAAGCAACAATAACAACATCAACAACAACAACAACAACAACAAGCAACAAGCAACAACAACAACAAACAACAACAACAACAAGCAACAAGCAACAACAACAACAACTACAAACAACAACAAGACAACTTACGACAAAGCGGCTAGGAACGCGGGCTTGAGCCAAGGTCTGAGCCACCAACACAATGCCAGCCGTGGGGCTGATGATGAAGAAATCATAGATGTTGGGCAGTTCCTCACCATTCAGCTCGCTCCTGTTGTACGTGGTGGCGATGATCGAGTACACGATGGTGCCGCTCGGGGTCTGAACACAGCCGGAGTTG
>NW_004797616.1:248236-258417 GCF_000002075.1 Aplysia californica
GAGAGAGAGAGAGAGAGAGAGAGAGCGAGAGACAGACAGAGAGACAGAGAGACAGAGAGACAGAGAGACAGAGAGACAAAGGGAGAGAGAGAGAAAATAAGTGTAGTGTTGGTCTGAAATGGAAATGTAGTGAAAGAGTGTGTGTGTGTGAGTGTTTAGGAGAGAGAGGAACATTGAGAGAGACAGAGGGAGAGGGCAAAGGAGAGCGAGAGAAGCAAAAAGAGTGAGAGTCAGAGAGAGAGAGAGAGAGAGAGAGAGAGAGAGAGAGAGAGAGAGAGAATGGGAGGGGATGAGAAGAGTATAGTTTACCTACACAAACCAAGTCTCTCTCTACTGAAAAATCTTACTTCCTGAACTCAGAATATTTGAACGCATTGCCAACAATATCTGGACGTACTTTGTGCAGTACGGTACAATAAAATAATCAGTGTCGCACTACAAGTAGTTAGTGAAGTTAGTAGTAGTAGTATTGGGTTTTACGGCGCTCGCAACTGCTAAGGTCATATGAGCGCGCTGTGCGAGGGGACGCTGCCTGTCTCGGAATGTAAGTGAAGTTAGAGAAAAGACTCACGCTGTACTTGGTGGTGGTATCAAAGACAATGGTGGCGTTGGTCCGGATGACTCCTGTGGTGGGGTTGATGACAAAGTACAGAGAGGCTGGAACCGTGCCCAGAAGGGAGTACACTACGGCGTCCTGTACAACGGAGACATGACAGGAACACGTGTTATGATGATGTCATCACAGCTCATTATTTTATTCCCTAGGTCTAATCAGAAACAAGACTGACTGAGCATTAGCATGACAAAAAATGTGTGAATGCTTGGAGAGAAAGGTCCCTGTTTTCAGCAAAGCTATTTTTAAGCAACGGGGTGAAAAGGTAAAAAAAGGTTATACCTGGTCAAAATTTTAGTTCCATCAGATAACTTATGTTTATCCATTTCTTAATGATAATAATAATAATAATAATAATAATAATAATATTAACAGTTAATAAGAGATAATAGATAGCTGTTCTATAGCGAAATTCCCACTCACAGCAAGTTCTATGTGCTTTACAATCTATCCTCACACACCCCTTCTCTTTCACAAAACAATCTATCCTCACACCCCTTCTCTTTCACAAAACAATCTATCCTCACACCCCTTCTCTTTCACAAAACAATTCATTATCTCATTCCCCTTCTCTTTCACAAAACAATCTATCGTCTCATACCCCATCTCTTTTACAAAACAATCTATACCCCTTCTCTTCCATAAAACAATTCATTATCACACACCCCATCTCTTTCACAAAATAATCTATTCCCCTTCTCTTTCACAAAACAATTTTATTTATTGTTACACACCCCTTTTCTTTCACAAAACAATTTATTATCACATACCCCTTCTCTTTCACAACACAATCTATCCCCTATTCTCTTTCACAAAATAATCTATCCCCCTTCCCTTCTCTTTCACAAAACAATCTCTGGTCACACACCCCTTTCCGCTCACAAAATAATCTATCCTCATACCCCTTCTCTTTCACAAAACAATTTATCATCTCATCCCCCTTCTCTTTCACAAACAATCTATCCAGACATACCCCTTCTCTTTCACAAAACAATCTATCCCCCTTCTCTTTCACAAAACAATTTATCATCTCATCCCCCTTCTCTTTCATAAAACATCTATCATCTCATCCCCCTTCTCTTTCACAAAACAATTTATCATCTCATCCCCATTCTCTTTCATAAAACATCTATCATCTCATCCCCCTTCTCTTTCACAAAACAATTTATCGTCTCATCCCCCTTCTCTTTCTCAAAACAATTTATCATCTCATCCCCCTTCTCTTTCACAAAACAATTTATCATCTCATCCCCCTTCTCTTTCACAAAACAATCTATCCTCACACAATTTATCCTCACACAATCTATCCTCACACAATCTATCCTCATACAATTTATCCTCACACAATCTATCCTCATACAATTTATCCTCACATACCCCTTCCTGCTCCACCGCCTGGACTGTGACGATGCTGGTGCCTGCCGGAATGTTCTCGTCGATGTTCACTTCGTAAGAATCCAAACGGAACTCGGGTCCGAACCTGTTGCGGACTACGATGATGGTCACTCGGATCACGGAGGATCGTCGGGGGAATCCGTTGTCGGTCACCACGACAGATAGCTGGACAAACAAACAAACAAACATCTGATGGGTCAGATTTAGGTTTTTTATAAAGTTTTAATAAGAGTTTTATAGTACTTGCAACATAATTATATTAATTGGGGGCTCCAGTGGCTAAGTGAGTAGTGAGTTTAGACTCAAGTAATGTCAAGCAAGTGTCGGTGACACTGGGATCAGATGGGTGATCACTGGGGTGTGTCCTTGGGCAAGACACGACAACCCTAGCTCAAAATACAGGACGCTGCACAATGGCGACCGACATTGGGATGGTTGTAAACTGTTCTGTATTTGTGTAATAGTGTGTATTTATGTATGTATATATGCATATATGTTTTTATGTAAGTACGTATTTATAATTATGTATTTATGTATTTATTTTTGCCATTGTACAACAGAGTGCCCTTCCGGACAAATAAAAATGTAATTTATTTTATTATTTTTATTGTTATTAGGTGCTGAAGAACAGGGGTGTACTTGAGAATAACCGACAAAGACAAGAAGGAGGAGATATAAGGACGATAAGTCTTTGATTAGAAAGGAAGAATGAAACATACAAAAACATCCACCAACCAACATCATAACGGATCAATTATGCGCAAATTTTCTAAGATTATTGCTTGACCTGCAAAATAAAATAGTCAGGTGAACGGATTGTGGAGTATCAGATCATATCCGTGGGAAGTAAACAGGAATTTTTGGGGGGGTTATTTTTAAAGCGAGAAACAGCAGATATAAAACTACTATCATCAGTAGACCTACTTAGGGAACCTAAAAATAAAAAAGCATTGGAGAATATTGTAACAACAGGCAAGTTTGATGGAAAGAGAGGCAGAGGCAGACAGAGGGAAAAGATACTGGACAAGATGACAACATGGCTAGAAGCAACAAGAACAACAGACACCATTGCTGCAACGCATGACAGAAGTGGAGGTCCATGATCGCCCATGCCAGTTGGCAAGGCACCGAATGATGATGAACAGTTATAACAGAGGTATGTCATGTGATCTACATTATTCCACAAGAACCAATCTCTTCCAGACTCACCAGGTACTGCAGTGGGCGGTCCACATCATCTCGCAGGCTGGAAGAGACCGCCAGGACACCCGTGACAGGGTTCATGAAGAAATACGTGTTGGCGTAAGACGGACTCGAGTCCACGGTGCTGATGGAAAAGGTGAACTCGCCATTTGCCCCCTGAAACAGAAATGAATTTGTGAAGACAGTCTTTTACCGAACAAGTGGCAAAAGTAATATATTTCATAGTTATTGACGTAGCAGCTAATGAGTTTGGAATTTTGGCTGTCTATGGGCAAAATTGTAAAACAATACGACTAAATTTAATATCCATCTTCAATAGGATTAAGCCAAATGATAAAATTTATTTGTGTAAAGTACCTTTCCCAGGAATACAACCTTTCTTTGATGATCTCTATAGCCCCATCGTTTTATGCAAGAAAAATTATGAAATTATGCAAACTGAGCCCAAAAATGTGAAATTATGCGATTCTGTCAATTTTAACAAAGAATGACTTATATTCAAGATAAATGGGTTGTTTTCCTTTTATCAAAAAGCAAGATTTAAACAAAAACAAGCTTTAAGATGATACCAAAAACTTCATAAATTGACAAACAGAAACTAACAAACAGAAATTGACAAAAAACCTGATTGGATAGTGTTCTGACACAAATTTGTTCAACATCTCCTCCATGACCCCACAAAAGTCACACAGATCTGAGTCTCTGCCCAGGCATCTGTTAAATGTGACCAGCATTTACACAGAAAACCAGTATCTTTGGTAGCGTATTTGTTAGGCACCCTGCTGTCTCATGCAGGAGACCAAAAGTTTAAATCCAAAGTGTGACAGAATTTTTATCAGGTATTTCAGTCACTTTGCTGGAATGTTGTATCTCTATCAGCCTGAGCCTGGGTCAGCCCCAGTAGGCAGGCTTGGAATCCCATCTACTCAATGATTTAAATTGTGTCGATGGGGGCCTATTAAAAAACTACATTAACTCTTTAAACCCTGAGTTTCTTCCACCGTTTCCTGGAGTTGTTTCCAACAGTCATCTAAACCTGGTGCACTATGTCTCATTATAACCCCAAAAGCTCTGGTGCACTATGTCTCACTATAACCCCAAAAGCTCTGGTGCACTATGTCTCACTATAAACCCAAAAGCTCTGGTGTACTATGTCTCACTATAACCCCAAAAGCTCTGGTGCACTATGTCTCACTATAACCCCAAAAGCTCTGGTGCACTATGTCTCATTATAACCCCAAAAGCTCTGGTGCACTATGTCTCACTATAACCCCAAAAGCTCTGGTGCACTATGTCTCATTATAACCCCAAAAGCTCTGGTGCACTATGTCTCACTATAACCCCAAAAGCTCTGGTGCACTATGTCTCACTATAACCCCCAAAAGCTCTGGTGCACTATGTCTCACTATAACCCCAAAAGCTCTGGTGCACTATGTCTCACTATAACCCCAAAAGCTCTGGTGCACTATGTCTCACTATAACCCCAAAAGCTCTGGTACACTATGTCTCACTATAACCCCAAAAGCTCTGGTGCACTATGTCTCACTATAACCCCAAAAGCTCTGGTGCACTATGTCTCACTATAACCCCAAAAGCTCTGGTGCACTATGTCTCACTATAACCCCAAAAGCTCTGGTGTACTATGTCTCACTATAACCCCAAAAGCTCTGGTGCACTATGTCTCACTATAACCCCAAAAGCTCTGGTGCACTATGTCTCACTATAACCCCACAAGCTCTGGTACACTATGTCTCACTATAACCCCACAAGCTCTGGTACACTATGTCTCACTATAACCCCACAAGTTTGCCTCCAACTTCTAAATGGTGGAAACAAAGGCTTTGTCATTACAAAAAAAAACTTGGTTCGGGAATAGTTCCGAAAAACAAGCAAAAACTAGCACTAAATGAAATGAAACAGTTGTCACTGGGAGCGTCCGATGGGGAACAAGGTTATTACTGCCGGATGCTCCTAGTGTCCGATGAGGTTTAAAGAGTTAACCCTTCTAGCGCCAGCCACTTTTGAGCACTCCCTAACTCCAATCCCAGCCAACACAGCAGTAATTCAGAAAAAAAGGCATGCATCCTTAAAAGTG
Source organism: Aplysia californica (assembly GCF_000002075.1). Classification (NCBI taxonomy): domain Eukaryota; kingdom Metazoa; phylum Mollusca; class Gastropoda; order Aplysiida; family Aplysiidae; genus Aplysia; species Aplysia californica. Next base: position 253,543 of record NW_004797616.1, read on the forward strand.
ATGTAGTATCTTTGTAATGAGGTTTAGATAATAACAAATACCACTGTTTAAAGGTAAATGAACAAATATTACGAAAATTAAAGTTTAAATAGGTTCGCTAATATTTTTTCATGCAAAAATTTGGTACCCCGCGAAATTGATCTATACGCTCTTGTGACGGTGGGAAGTACAAGCGCTGCTGAAAATATAAGCGCACGGGGCTGGAAGGGTTAAAAAGGTACAGAAAAACAAAACTTACGCTGAAGGAAAAACAAAACTTACGCTGTCAGCATCAGTGGCATTGACCTGGCCGATGGAAACGCCCAGAGGTTGGTCCTCGGAGATCGTGTACTCCAAGTTTCCGTGGAGGAAGGTGGGAGGGTTGGCGTTACGGGTCACTTGGACACGCACGATTGTCTGGGCACGGATTGTTGCGTCCTCTACGCGGTACGCTGAAACACGGATCTGGGAGAGGCAGAATAGATTGTTATATGAGAGAGAGAGAGAGAGAGAGAGAGAGAGAGAGAGAGAGAGAGAGAGAGAGGGGGGTGAGAGAGAGAGGGGGGAGAAAGAGGGGGAGAGAGACAGAGACAGAGAGACAGAGAGAGAGAGGGGAGAGAGAGAGAGAGAGAGAGAGAGAGAGAGAGAGAGAGAGAGAGAGAGAGGGTAGGAGGGAAGGAGTGAGAACGTCTGAGAGAGAGAGACACAAAGAAAGACGAAAAGAGAGAGGGGGGAGGGAAAGAGGGAAAGAGAGAAAGAGGGAGAGAGCGAAAGAGGGAGAAGGAGAGAGAGAAAGAGAGAAAGAGAGAGAGAGAGAGAGAGAGAGAGAGAGAGAGAGAGAAAGAGAGAGAGAAAGAATTATAGTACTGTCTCGACATTCAAAGTTAAGATTTAACCAAAGCATCACTTTAGCATTCACATTCATATAAATTGTAATGTCAATGCATTCAAAGAGAAGATTCCTACAACTTTTCATTCTAGTAGAATGCATGAAAAAGTCACCATGGCAGACCTAGAGAATGCAATCTATGAGCTATTATTCACAGAAATGAAAAAGGCCCAAAAGTATTCTCTTGAAAAGAACCAACCATGACTGCCACATAATATTCTAGGAACCTGTTTTCAAGGCCAAAAAATATTAAAGCTTAAACTTGCACTCACTGAGTTCAGATTTTCAGACTAGCAGGCTTACTACTCTCAGAAAACTTTAATAATAATAATAATAATAAGAGCATTTGTATGCCGCCTTTCTCCACAGCATGGGCCCAAGGCGTACATAGGAGATTAAAAACGCATTCATATTAACACCATACAAATTCATCATGTGCGCACACTTTTTGACAGCACCATTCTTTCCGACAATAAAAAATGCTCATACAAAAAGGCAAGGTACTGTCCATTAATTAAAATATTCCTTAAATAGATGTGTTTTGAGTCCTCTTTTGAAGGTATCTTTAAGTACCTGTTCAACAAGGGTCCATGAGTGCATGCTACAAATGATTGCAATAAAAAGAGAGTTGAGACTGATTTTATTGTTCAAACCCCTCTTAAAATTCAAAGTACAATTTTTCTTATCTTATTCAATGCATGACATCTCATTACAGTTTTACTTTTTCATGGATCTGAGTGAATTAAAATTAATTGCTGTCCATTATAATCAAGATAGTGAGTGAGGTCGGACAAATTACAGTTTGTTTTTGTGGAGCCAGAGATATCTTGCAATATATGTATTGCTTTTGTTAATTGAGAGAGATCTTACAATATTATATGTTTTGTTCTTGTCAAGTCAGAGAGATCTTACAATCTACGTATTTTGTTGTCAAGTGAGAGAGATTTTACAATATACGTATTGTTTTTGTGGAGTGAGAGATATCTTGCAATATGCGTATTGGGTTTTTTATCAAGTGAGAGAGATCTTACAATATTATACGTATTGTTCTTATCAAGTGAGAGAGATCTTCTAATATATGTAGTGTTTTTATAAAGTGAGAGAGATCTTACAATATATGTATTGTTTTTTTGTCAAGTGAGGGAGATCTTACAATATACGTATTGTTCTTGTCACTCTCCAGAGACTGTGCCAGGGTGATGAGGCCGGTCCGTTGGTCGATGCTGAACAGTGTGGACGCCAGCCCATCACCGGTGATCTCATAACGCAGCTCTTTCTGTGAAAGAAAAAAGAAAATGACAAAATACATTAAAACTTTTGAGTCACATGGCACAATAATGCACCGGTGAAAATTTTCCATTCCGGCACCTGGTGCAGTTCTGTGCCAGGACCCAGAAGTCTGTTGCAGTTGCTCTCCTGGCTGTGTGACCAGATGGGGTATTTTGTACTGCTGGCTGTGTGACGACAAAAACATTAACGGAAAGAACACAACAGAATAAAAAATGAATAAAGCAACTCCATGAATGAAAGAGTTTTAAAACTTATTCTTTCTTTAAAATGTAAGTGTTTTATGCCCCCCATCATCAACACAATTTAGATTATTTAGGAGGCCAGCTTTGACCCACCCTGCCTATCAGGGCGAACCCGGGCTGAAATAGATGCAGCATCCTAGCAGATAGACTGATTTAAACACTTTAAAACAGCAAAGCAGCTAACCGCTCACCCTATCACAGACAACGGTGATGAAAGAGTAACCATGTCTGGACGGTACCACCGTCAAATTTGAAGTTATTATTGTATTATGGTACGAACCAAATATAACAAAGTACAAGCTAACAAGTCTTTAGTTTGACCCAGAAGTCAAAGATAAATGGATTCTGTGTTAGAGTAACACTTTTTTGATCAGTTTGACACGAAACAAGCCTCTTTTAAAACGTAATAATATTATGTTGGGTTGCATTTCTACAAACACAAGAAAATTACGCAGAACCATGATTTTAAATTGCATGGTTAAAGAGTTAAACAAAGACAAAATCAATGACGGAACGGAGGGACAAAAGAATGAATGGATTTTTTAAAAATGAGAGAATGAAACAACAGCAGTGACAGGTAATGCTGCCTCAAGATTTGATTTACTCAGTCTTTTATAAGCAAAATTTTGAGCACCTATAGAGCTGACTTTCAAATTAGCACTCTCTGTATCAGTCACATGAACTTTTGTCTTTTTGTCTCGTGTCCTGATTGGATGTCAGACGATGATGATGATGAGGAGGAGGGGGAGGAGGAGGAGGATAACGAAGATGATGATGATGATGATGATGATGATGATAATGAAATATAGAGACTGGTCTGCAGGATAAATCTTGATGTTAATCTTTTTTTCGTTTAGTGCCTATAATCACGTGGACATAATATTTGATAAAAATTTGTCAAAGAAGACAGAGTGACTCTTACATTTAGAGGATCTGTGGCTTGCAGTTGGATGATGGTGGAAGCAACAGGCGTGGATTCAGATCTCGTCTCCAGATACTCGTTCTCGGGGAAGAACGGGAAGCCCTCTCTGCGGATGCGGATGGAAGCAATAGCATCCACTGTCTGAGGTATGACTCCCAGGTCGCTGGCTCGCACTGTCAGCTGAAAGAAAAATGTGATAGAATGTTAAGTTACGAATGTACAAGTTCATAGCTACCAATTTTTCAAAACCAATAATAGACTCTACCCATGCGGCTGGTCAAGATGATGGGCATTGGCCAAGTAACTCCCCACCAAACCCATTTGCACATGCTTTCCTGCTTTCAAGAAATTAATGCTCAAGTGAGTAACTATTGTAGCAGACATAACAATAGAAAAGAGAGAATATATTTGTTCCAAAAAGAAAAGTGGACTTCTGTACTCAGAGCTTTTGAATATAGCCTTGTATGTAATGGTTGCAACTGTATAATATTCACAAAATATTGTTCACACTAGACTGTCTGCAGGAAAGTTTTTCAGAGTGAGATGAATACCTTTTTCTGTGTGTAATATTCACAAAACATTGTTCACCCTGAATTGTCACCTAATTTCCCAAAGTGTGGTGAATAACTTTATTTTTTTCCGCTGTTTAGTAGCAGATTTCCAAGCAGATAACAGACATCATCTTTTATCTTAAGTGAACTTGCTTTACCATGATTAACAAAACATTTCATCAGCTTGCTGCTCAGTTGTACTAAACCCAAAATTTTGCATTCTTTAGTTGCAGTTTTTAAATCTGTGGTATTAGTTGCATGTGTCAAGAAACATTTTGTCAAAATTCGAATTCTAAATGTAGCACCAAAAAAAAGCAAAAAAAAGATACATATCGAAGGTACAATTGTTAAAAGAATGAAACAATTTTTTCTCTCTCCTGAAAAATGTTTCTTTCTAGGCGTAGAACATTAAAATTTGAATAGGTTGTTGACAATTTGTACTCACCCTGTAGAAGTCGTCAGGAGCTGTTGTGAGCGACACACGAGCCGTGATGACGCCAGAGACTGGCTCGATCTGGAAAAATGCCTTGGCCTCGACGGGACCGACGATGGAGTATCTGATCTGTCCGTTCTGGCTTGTGGCTGGGTCGGGGTCGACAGCGGAGACCTGGGGCACGGGAGAAACACTTGAAATTGAGGCTGAACTTTCTTCCCCTCCTTTTATCTACTCATCCTCCTTTGTTTTCTCCCTATCCTTCTTTCTTCTCTCACTTCCTCTGCCACTCCTTCTTTCTTCTCTTAATTACCCTTGCTCTTTTTCTTCTTCTGTCTTCTCCTTCTTCTTTCTTCTCACTCTTCTCCTTCTTTTTTCTCCCACTTCCCCTTCTTAATCTCTCATCTCCCCTTTCTCTTCCTCAGTTCTGTTCTCCTTCTTTTTTTTCTTCTCTTCCTCCTCCCCCTCCTTTTTCTTTTTCTTTTTCTTCTTCTTCTTCTTCTTCTTCTTCTTCTTCTTCTTCTTCTTCTTCTTCTTCTTCTTCTTCTTCTTCTTCTTCTTCTTTAATA
>NW_004797616.1:259810-264810 GCF_000002075.1 Aplysia californica
CTAGAAGAAGAAGAAGAAGAAGAAGAAGAAGAAGAAGAAGAAGAAGAAGAAGAAGAAGAAGAAGAAGAAGAAGAAGAAGAAGAAGAAGAAGAGCAACAACATCAATAAGAGTAATGAGCTGATGATATCTATAATAACCAAGAAGGAAGAGGTTATAGAACATAGTAAAGAGAGTAAAATAAAGGTATTAATAGCGAGCAGCTATGAGACAAAAAACCACCACAACTCACCACAGATAGCAGTGCTTTTTCCTTATGATTCAAACTACAGATCGTTCAGCTTTTGTATTATCTATCGTTATGTATAACCGAGCCATTAAGACTCACAGTGTAGGTGGAGGGGGTGCTCTCTGAGATAAAGGGTTAAGACTCACAGTGTAGGTGGAGGGTGTGCTCTCTGAGATAAAGGGTTAAGACTCACAGTGTAGGTGGAGGGTGTGCTCTCTGAGATAAAGGGTTAAGACTCACAGTGTAGGTGGAGGGTGTGCTCTCGGAGAGGTCGCGGTTGACGGTGATGATGCCGCTGAATGGGTTGATGGAGAAGAAGTTGTTGGCCGCGTTGCCATCCTCGATCGAAAACACAAACTCGTTCTCCGGACTCTGATGAAGGAAGATGTTTGGTAAAGTTTCAGTAAGAGTTTTACGGTGCTTGCAACACAAATAGGTCATAAAGATGCAAAAGATCAGAGCTGTTTCTAGTGAGTAACAATAACATACATGGAAAAGAAAGGGAGGAGAGTTCAGGGCGATAGATGGTTGATAGTTCAGTTTCAGTTGTACTACACTCTGAATGAGCCTTGGCATTTCTACACCTATTCTTTTAAGTACTTCTTCATTCTTTATTTCCTGTCTCCATAATGTTGTTAGAGTTCTTCGATACCATTTCATTTCGAAAGTTGTAAATTCTTTTTTATTTTGATAATTGATGGTCCATGCTTCACATGTGTCTTCTATAAAGTGAAAAAACAACAACAAAAACAAGAAAAATATTCTGCATCTTATTACAATAATAAAAACAATAAGTGTCCATCATGAACTGATGATAAAGTTTAACATCCAAGGAGTAAGAAAAGTTATAGATCTCATTAACTAATGAAGGTAGCTGGCATGGTAAAAGATTGAAGCAAAGAAAGTAATAGCAAACTGTGGTGTATTTGGTTGTTTTTGGTTGTGGCAGGGGGTTAGGCCTAGCCTATTGTATTGTTTGACTGAAAGTGTGAGAGTGAGTAAAGTGTGAGTCTGTGTTCAGTTGTACTGTTTGCAAGTTGATAAAAGTCTGAGTTACTACTGGTGGGACTTTGAGAGGAGACAGTTGTATCAAGGCAGAGGAGGCCTGCTGACAGTATAGATTGTGAGAATGGCTAGTTAGAGCCTCAGTTCAGTTGTGCGTGAAGAGTGAAATTCCAATCCAACGCATCGGGGCCCCAAAGCTGCGGAAGGAATCACAACACAGAGCAGAGGAACAGGTTTGGCTAATTCCTGTTATAGTGGCATGTGACAGAAGGTTAGTAGTGTAAAATCTTTGTTTTATGTTCCAAGTAACAACACAAACATTTTGAGTTGACCACAAACAGCACACATCTGCGTCTTACAGTGATATCATCGTCAGAGGCGGCCACTTGCAGGACGTTTGTGCCCACGGGCTGGTAGTCGAAGACGCTGTCCTCATAGGTGGAGGACACAAAGCGCGGGGAGAACAGGTTCCTGATCACATTGATCTTCACCGCCTCCGTGGTCTCGATCTCCGGGTTGCCCGTGTCGAATGCTGTCACCAGTAGCTGGGGGACAGGAAACAGAGAAACAGTTAGAACAATGTGGTAAACAGATAATATGAAGAAGAAGAAAAAGGAGAAGAAGAAAAAGAAGAGGGAAAAGAAGAAGAAGAAGAAAAATATGTAATAATAAATTGCATTAATATTGCCCCTTTTTAATCACAATGAGATGTTCAATATTGCATCACAATAAAAAATCAAGGTATGTCAAACACATGTACAACTGAGAAAGAGTTAAAAACCCTTCTAAAATTGTACACACTGTTGGAGTATACTCACACAATGATAATGTGTATGCATCCAGAGATATGTTTCGAAATCACAAGAAGCACTATCAATATAGGAGATTTTAAGATATTCAAACATCAGTAAACCATAACTAGTGGTCGCGGAGCAAATGTTCTCTGTTTGGCTGGCCTGTTTCTCAAATACACATTCAAATTACCACAAATCTAAAAGCAATCATGCTGAAATTTCTTAACATTCTTTGTGAATCTGACCTTTTGACACTGGGCCTAAAGCTTCAAAACTACTAAGATAAAACTGAGATGACTAATGAGCAAAAAGCTTCAAATATTGATTGAATATATATTTTTTTCGAACTAGCTGTTTCAATGCAACGTTTTCCTCTTGACGAATGACTCCACACTCAAAAAAGAAAGAGACAAAAACTCACAGTGTACGAGGCAAATACGTCGGTGTCCAGTGTGAGAATGCGACGCACGGTGATGGAGCCTGTGTCAGTGTCAAGGCCAAAGTACAAGGTGCCGGGCTGGTAGCCGTCCAGTCTGTACTTGATCTCACCCTGGAGAGAGAAATAAAATAGATAAGTATTTTTGTCCTGATTCAAACAAGCTATATTAATAAAACTGCTCAGCCGCTAGCCATTAAAACTTTAAAGTGCTCAGATGTCCAATGTAAGATTTAAGTTCCTGGCTTAACTAAAATGGTTAGAACATTAATATGTTAAGAATAAATGTACTTCATCCTTTTTTTTAAATTCACCCACCAGCACTGTGAGAACTTAATATTCAGTAACAAAGGGTTATGTAAAAGACAGTGTCACATTAGAATGCCATCCGGGACTTGAAATTGTGTACTTGAGAAAGGCATTTTATACAATTCTCCTCACTTCACCCAGAGCAGATTGGGTATCCAACTACAGATGGCCAAAGATATGGTACGTTTGTCAGTGTCTGAGTGACCGCCTAAACGGCTGTTTGCACTGTAATGCTAAAAGAGAATACAAGAATGTTTCCGAGTGTTTTAAAGTCTAGTGGGGTAATAATTATTGTAAAGCGCATAAAGCATGCTGTAGGCCATGGATATACGCCATATAAATGCACTTTTTGTTATAACAAGTCTCAAAGACTACATGAGTACAACACTACATTCCCAAGTGGCTGAAATGGTAAACTGAAACAAACTGGTCAGCCTAGAAAGCTACAGCAAAGTCCTGTGAACTTTACTGCTGCCGGGCACTACTATACATAATATGCAAAGAAGAACTTTTCAAGCCTGGCTCACAACAATGTAAATTAATCATATTTGCGCTCATATGACCTTAAGTAGTTGCGAGTGCCGTAAAAACCTTACTAAGACTAAAAGGACTTTTCGATAGCCAAGACCACGGCAAAAGATAAAAATTACCTTGAGATCAGGATCAGTCGCCACCACTTGGAAGACGCTGGAGTTGACCGCCTGGTTGATGGGTACGTTGATCTCGTAGGGAGTGTTGACGAATCTGGGCGGGCCGCTGTCTCGCAGGATGGAGATGGTCACTGTGACACGGGAACGCTTGATGATGGAAGAGGCACGATTGTCCGACGCTTCCACTTCAAACTAAAACAGGGAAGAATTAAAAATAAAGCCACATAAAAATAAATAATAATATGGTAATGATAAGAACAACAACAACAAAACAAGAACAACAAAAAAACAACAATAATAACACTGAAAATAATAATAGTGATAAAATGAAATAACTTTTCAATAGCTCTCATGCTCTACTATGTTGGTCTTTTACACACTTTACATATGAACCATGCCTGTAACATTTCTCATAAAAGATTGGGTGATTAAGTAAAAACTTAAGTTAAACAAGATGAAAACTGCTTTTTCATCTCAATAAAATCATCAAAAAGTAATGTGAAAACCAAAAATTTTTTGGGTAATAAATACATTGAGATTTAACATCAAATAATAGGGTAAAATACCTCAGAATGATTTAGGATTTTGATACGTGATTATGTGACAGCAAATGGGATTCCCCAAAGCGTACCTGACTTACTGCTCTCAATGTAATGTAAAACACTCCAAACAAAACGGAATTATATTCACAAACATTTGTCTTGGTGAGAAAAATACGTACTTCAAATAGAAGTCCATAGGATCAAGGGAATCTCATTATTGTAATATTTAAAAATAGATAAATAAATAAATAAATAAATAAATAAATAAATAAATAAATAAATAAATGAACAAATGAATAAATAAATGAACAAATGAATTAAAGAACAAATGAATAAATGAATAAATAAATTTCATAACTGAATTATTTTACTGTAACAGCGCAAAACGTAAAAACCCTTACAGCATATTGGTTCTGTAGGGCTGCTATGAGTGGGCTCCGCAGCGAGATGGTACCGGTCTCCGAGTTCAGGAAGAACAGGTCGGCTGCCTCGCCTCCTGCCAGGCTTGTGAATGTCACTTGGTCCTGAGTCAGATTGACAGTGGAAATATATATATATATATATATATATATATATATATATATAATACACAGTAAGTTTTAACAAGTTGTCTTATAATTATACTGACATCTTCCTTCAGGCAAATGACCCCACACAAAAAAGTACTTGTACCTGCATATTATTATAAAACTGGTGTGTGAGTCATAAAGATTAATCATTTTTCAAAAACTGAAAAGCAAACACAAATTTCTCAAAAAACATAGTGATTGCCTTTCTAATCAAGGTACAGCTCGTGGATGCCTTACCCGGTCAGCATCGGTAGCCTCCACAGTTCCGATGATGTTGCCCAGAGGGAAAGTCTCAGCGATGGTGAAGTCGTAGCGTCCGTTGGCAAACACGGGGCCGTTCCTGTTACGCACCACTCGGATGACCAGGTCTGCCTGCACTCTGTTGCCCGAATACACCGTGTCGTAGGCCTGGATCCTCAGCTGTTGGTGACCATGTGGGATAAGTGAGATGAGACGGGGTAAGGTAAG
>NW_004797616.1:269810-282551 GCF_000002075.1 Aplysia californica
TAATAATAATAATAATAATAATAATAATAATAATGACAACAATAATAATATAATAATAATACTAATAATAATAATAATAATAATAATAATAATAAATAATAATAATAATAATGATAATAATGATAATAATAATAATAATGATGATAATAATAATAATAATAATAATAATAATAATAATAATAATAATAATAATGAATTACATTTTATTTTGACTTGTATTCAACATATATGGATACATTTTTCTCCAAAAGCAAGGCAAATGAACAGGCCTTAAGATAACACCAATAACTCCATAATATACGCCCAAAAATTGACGAGCACCTGATTCCACAACGTCGAGACACAAATTAACACAAATATAGACTTTGAAAGTAAAGTTAAGTCAGTACTCACAATGATGTTGACACGCGAGGCACTGACACGCTGCAGACTGCTCCCAATAGCTGTGTTCTCCGGGATCTGAGCCGTGTAGCGCGCGTTCTCCGTGAACACAGGCAGGAATGTGTCCCTCTCTATGTTGACCACTACGGTACAGCTGTCTGTCTGGGGTACCGGGTAGCCTTGGTCGGTCACAGACAGTGTGCACTGGAACACAAGACAGCACAATATCAAAATAAGATAAGATAAGATAAAATAAGATAAGATAAATTAATATATGATATTGTAACTCCTTGTTATCAGGAATATCACTGGAGAAAGTTAAAAGACTTCAAACTGTCCAAAACAATGCTGCACGTTTAGTTTTACGGAAAAGAAAGCGAGACTCTGCTAAATCTCTTTTACGAACTTTGCATTGGCTTCCTGTTGAAAAAAGGATTGTATACAAGTTGGCCACCCTATGTCACAAATGTTTGAATGATAATGCACCGTCATATTTATGAAATCTGTTAAGACTGTACATTCCAACTCGCAGTTTAAGGTCATCAGCAGACAAAAAGAAATTTATTTTACCATCTATGAAACTTAAAACAATGGGTGAAAGGGCATTTGAATACCAAGACCCCAAGATCTGGAATGCTTTACCAAGTACGTTGAGAGAAATCAAATCTTTTGATTCATTCAAATGTCAGCTGAAGTCGTTTCTGTTTTTAAATTAATAAGATGAATATTTGGAATAATTTTCTTTAGTCAGAACACAACGTTTCATGTTACTGTTGTATGTTGTACTGTATTGTAAAGCGCTCAGGGCCTGTGTACTTTATTCGGGGTTGAGCGCTATATAAATGTCATTTATTATTATTATAGGATAAAAGACAAGATAAGATAATTCTTCATTATCCCAGAGGGAAATTTTTCTTGGCTGTACAGGACCATAAAAACACAAGCAGGTAATCATAAAAAATTTAATTCTATATTATTCTCATTAAAATTCAATATGAAAAGAGAAGTAAAGCTGACAGAATGTACATATCACATCAGATGCATCCTTCAACCACATGCACGAATTTAATTACAAGACCTCTGAAGTTATATAGATACGTACTCTAAAGAGCAATACACATTATGCTTATTCTGGACCTCTGTAAATCAACATATCAAGATGAGATTAGATTAAATAAGATGAGATAAAATAAGATAAGACAATGTGAGGTGAGGCAAGGTGAAGCAAGGAAAGGCAATATATTTTTCAACAAGTCTTATAACTATACTGAAATGCAATGATTTACACACAAGCACTAAAGAAGACTATATTTGAAAATCTGGCAAGAGTCAAAAAGAAAGTCTGAAATACTTCTATTATGTGGCTGTAAGGAGCTTAATACAGTTTAACTGCTTCAAAGCATTTCTCGAGTTCATTCCCCATAAGTGCTAGATAAATATATAAACTAATTCCTCTTTCATTTTGACACACTCTTAATCCTTTATGAACATTTTGCATATATCCCCCACTACACACTACACGTTTCATGAGATCTGTAAAAAGCTCCGTCAAAATGTGGAAAAGAATTCCAGGAGATAAAGAGTTAAGAAATGTCTCACGGTGAAGGCGCTCTCCACAGCATCCAGGAGCGGCTCCTTGAGGTAGAGAATGCCGTTGTCTGGTCCCAGGTAGAACACCTCGCGACACCGGTCATCGCCCACCAGGGAGTACAGCAGTGTATCCTGGGAGATATTTCAGCAGTGTCAGAAACGATGTCATGTCAGTGTCAAACACGATGTCATGTCAGTGTCAGGCATGATGTCACATCAGTGTCAAACACGATGTCATGTCAGGGTCATATAAGATGTCATGTCAATGTCACAGCATCAAACAAGATGTCATATCAGTGTCAAACACGATGTCATGTCAGTGTCAAAGTGTCAAATATGATGTCATGTCAGAGTCAAACATTATTGTCAATACAATAACAAAAAGAAAAAAATTGAGATATTGGGACATGTTTTGAATGTCAGAGACAAAATTGCTATATCAGACACTGCACTGGAGACCAAATGGAACAAGAAGAAGAGGTACACCGACTGGCAGCTGCAGGAGGCTGATCAAAGATTAGGTAACCACCCAGGAGCAAGATAGGGCAAAAATGAAAAAAGATAAGCATGGTGTCAACAGTTCCCTGCCTTGTGTACCTGACAGTACAGGGAGAGAGTAAGTAAGCAAAGTAAGTACGACGTAAGTAAGTAAGATTTTTGTTCCTTACCCCATCTCTGTCTATGGCAATCACTGAAACGATGGACGTTCCAATGGTGGTCCTCTCTGTGATGCTGGTGGTGTAGGTTTGTTGGGAGAACAGCGGCGCGTTCACGTTACGCCGGATTGAGATCCTCACATCCGCCTCGTCAAAGCGGGATGGGCTGGCACTGTCAAAGGCTTGAACTCGCAACTGGGGACAAAATGATACAATATATTAAAATAGTAAAATTCTACATTCCTAAGACAATCATTTGAAAAGTGAAGGAGTGTCGCAAACTGTGCTAAAAATATAAGTGAAAAAACTGTGTCAGATTGTTCAATAACAGGAAAGAGTTACTTTGATTTGGCAATGAAAAGATAAACTTTGTACTTATCGTCTATGTTCAACTCCAGTCAAGTGTCCCACAAATTAGGTTTAATACTTTTTTGATTCTAATTATGTGTTTCACAACCATAATTATAATTGATAATACCATATTAATGTAAAAAGAACACTTCCACAAAGTTTTGAACAATTTGTGTTGATAACACAAAAGAAATTATGATTTTTTCACACTTTTCTGAAAATCAATATTCACTCACATAATAATATACAATTAGAGTGGGACATAAACGATATCTTTCTACTGAGATGTTTTGTAAGCTGTATGGTCAGTAGCTGTTCCCTTGAGGTGAGTATTTCTCTTATTTCATGACTCACGGTATAGTCCATGGCGCGGTCAGTCCTGAGGTCTCCTCTGACCACCACACCACCGTTGCTGTTGACAGTGAAGAACGTCGGAGCGGGGGGAACGCCCACCACCACATACTCAACTTGTCCCTGGAAGGAAGGAGCGAGAAAAGTGGGATAAAAATTTAAACAAGATTATACTCAAGCCAGGATGAGAAAGAGACCACCAAAATTACCAAATCACCCACAAGTGGGCGATACCCCTCGGCTGGCAAGCACTGAATGAGAGAGAGAGACAAAGACAGATGGAAAGACGGACAGAGAGACAGAAACGGAGATGGAGGGAGAAAGAGAATACTGGACCACAGCGGCGACCATGTAAAAGATAGAGTTGTTGGAAATAAGATGGACAGAAAGACAGAAATTGAGAAGGAGAGAAAAAGAGGAATAGCTAGACAGAAAGTGACAAAGTAAATAAAGGAGTTGCTGGAAAGACTGACACTGACAGAGAGACAGAAATAGGAGTGAGAAAAGTTTTATAAAAAAAACAAGCTTCTACTCCAGCCAGAATATGAAAGAGAAAAACAGAACATGGAATGATGCGTACCATTTCAAAATATCTCCTGTAGTCTGGATTATCTAGGCAACAGCTTTATCAAAATTCAAACCAGTGCTTAAAATGCATTTATTTCTGTCAGGTTAAAGCAGTAATGACCAACATTCCCAATACATGCATAACTATTGACTGTTCCGTATAAGACTCCACCATACCCTGTTTTGAAAGTTATGTATAATGGAGTACATTTTGTTGTTATAATCATTACTATTATCATCATCAGAATTCCATCATCACCATTATCATCTTTATCATTATCATATCATTAGAATCTTATTATTGTCATCATTAGTATTTCATTACCATCATTATTATTATCACTATGTTTCTTTCAGTACAGATTTTTTGTTTGTGCGATTCTGTAACAATTGGGTGTATGTCGTAATCAATGTTAAATGTAATGTGTGTGTGTGTGTGTGTGTGTGTGTGTGTGTGTGTGTGTGTGTGTGTGTCTGTGCATGTGTGTGTCTGTGCATGTGTGTGTGTGTCTGTGTGCGTGTTCGTGAGTATGCCAATTAGACAAAAGTAAACAAGCTATAGACAGAAAGTACTTGCAGATCCTGGTCTACAGCGGCGACCATGTAAACGGTGGAGTTGTTGAAAAGATTGACAGAGACACAGAAATAAAGGAGAGAGAGAGAGAGAGAGAGAGAGAGAGAGAGAGAGAGAGAGAGAGAGAGAGAGAGAGAGAGAGAGAGAGAGAGAGAGAGAGACAGAGAGAGAGAAAAAGAGAAATGGCTGGACAAAAAGTACCTGCAGATCCTGGTCCACAGCAGTGACCGTATAAACGATGGAGAGACAGAAATAAAGGAGACAGAGAGAGAAAGAATAAATATCTAGACAAAAAGTACCTGCAGATCTTGGTCCACAGCGGTGACCGTGTAAACGATGGAGTTGTTTGCGCTGAGCTCAGTAATAGTCAGCTGGTACGGCGTGTTGATGAACTGAGGCGGGAACTGGTCGCGCTGGACGTTCACGATACACGACACCTCGGTGGAGCGCGACGGCCGCCCACTGTCTGTCGCTGTCACCGTGAACTGGCCGCGGCAGAATGAGTGAATGAATGCATGAATGAATGAATGAATGAGTAAATAAATGTATGAATGAATGAATTAATAAATGATTGAATTAATAAATGAATGAATTAATGAATTAATGAATGAAAGAGTGAATGAGTGAATGACTGTATGAATGTATAAATATTTGAATGAAAGAATAAATGAATCAATCAATCAATCAATCAATCAATCAATCAATCAGTCAGTCAATCAATCAGTCAGTCAATCAATCAATTAATCAATCAATAGATGGATGAACGAATGAATGAATGAATAGCGTTTGTATAACACATAAATATCTCACTCAACAACAAGCTCTATGCGTTTTACTATCTAAATAAAGAGCAATTGGAGCAAGAATTCTGAGACTCATTCAAAATAACTCTCATATCCTTGCTGATTTGTTTGTTTGAGTCTAGAGAAGTAAATTTCTGATCCCAGTGAACAAAATTATTCAGGAGAGGGGAAAAAACTGTTTCATTCTTTTCAAAAATTGTACGTAAGTTTGTTTGCTTTCTTCAGCATTTAGAATATATATGAATTTTTTCAAAATATTTCTTGAGTACATGCAACAAATACCATAGATAAAGAAACTGTGATAAACAAATTCCCCACACTTTTGAGCTTAGTTCATCTAAAACAGCGGGATGACAACACCATATAATTGTCAAAAACAGAAAACTAACAACAAGACACAACTTATCGAATGGTAATCAATCCAGTCCAATTGTGTTGCTTCCACACGAGAAAGATACAATACAGTAACAGAATGTGTAGCGATGCGGTGGAATCAAGCGCTCGTCAATTTTGGGGCATGTGGATTTATTGGCAGCATCTGAAAGCTTATTTGTTTGCCTTCCTTTTTGCCTTTCAATTTTAAAAAGGCCCATCTTTCTTCAATAGAAATCAAGATATTTGTGATTGAAAGAAGTGGGGTCGCCTGGTTTCAATGGTAAAACAAGCAAGAATTTTTAAATGATCACCAATGTTTGGTAACTCAAATAGCTTGAGAGTCCTTGAAAACTGAAAAATGACATAATTTGTGCCTTTAATCAACGTTTTTCAATAAAATTCCCATGGGAATGCCTTTTTATATGGACATAATAGGGATTGAACCAAGAAATAAAAATGCAATAAAAATTGTCTAACAGGCGAAAAAACGCCTGTTTCTTGGATTTCATTATTTTGACGAGCGCCTAGTTTCCCCACGATGCGTCACAAATCGTATCTTACAGAGAACTGGCTGATTCCTTTGCCTAGCAACGGCTGCCGTAGGAACACGGTTCCTGAGTTGCGCTCGATGAAGAAGTAGGACAAGGAGTTGCCTCCGCTGTTGTCACGGGTGATTGTGTAAGCGATTGTGTCCTGGGGAGAGAGAGTATTGTAGGACAGTCAGAACAGTATCAAACTTCTCTGACAAGACAAATATTATTACCATATTATGTTCATGTTTTGCTGTTGTCGTCAATGTTGTTGTTATTGTTGTTGTTGCTGCTGTTGTTGTTGTGAATGTTGTTGTTTAAGTTTATGATAATAGGCTAAAGATAAAAACAATCAGTTCTAATAATAAATACAAGGAAAAGGATGTACAGAAAAGGGGGAAGACATGGAGTGACATCAAGCGACTCGCCCAGGATAGGGAAAGGTGAAAAGTGTTTGTTCATGGCCATTATCCTGATCCAGGGTGATATAAAGGAAATGATGAATAAAATACAAGAAGCGTCTGAGTCTCACATTGTCCAGGTCTGAAGCAGACAGCGACAAGACAGGCCGGTTCTGGGCAAAATCTTCTGGAATGACCACGGAGTACTGGCTCTGGCTGAACACGGGAGAGTTAATGTTCCTGATGATGGCGATGGTCAGGTCAACGGGCGTGCGCTGGGAGGGAACCACCGAGTCGTAGCACACCACACGCAGCTGGAGGAGATGAAGAATGATAATAATAATGATAATGATAATAATAGAGATAATAATAATAATAATCATAATGGTTATAATAATAATAGTAAATAATAATGATAATAATAGTTAATAATAATAATAATAATAATAGTTAATAATAATAATAATAACAACAATATTAATAATCATTATTATATTATTAATAATAATATAACATGGAATAGTGTAGCATTTATCTATAATTTCAATGCGCATTTTGGTAGATGTGTGTGTGTGTGTGGGTCTTGTGGTACACTAGAAGCTGAGAATGTTTCGGAGTGTTCTATGGTCTGCTGGGGTAATAATATAGTGTAAAGCGCATAGAGCCAGCTGCTGAGCGGGGATATGCACTATACAAATGCTATCTATTATTATTATTATTATCTGTATGCTGGTCCGCGAGGATAAGTGTTGCGGGCTCCGTGCGTTTCATGGGTGGATAATGTAATAATAAAAATAAATAATAATAAATAGCATTTGTATAGCGCATATCCCGGCTCAACAGCAGGCTCTATGCGCTTTACACTATATTATTACCCCAGCAGACCATAGAACACTCCGAAACATTCTCAGCTTCCCGGGAAGCATACAGTGCGAGCAGCCGATTAAGCGCTCAAACACTAACAAACTGACAAGATCTTTCGCTGTCTATAGCCGGGTACCCATTCCCACCTGGGTGAAGTGAGGAAAATTCGTGTAAAGTGCCTTTCCCAAGGACACAACGTCGGGCCCTTGACGGGATTCGAACCCACGACCTTACGGTTGCGAGTCCGAGAGCCTAACCACTAGGCCACTGACGCCACATCTCATCAGATGCGGTACATGCTATATCGCACTGTCGCCCATCAGCGTGCCGTGGGGGAAAGGTACGGCTTCTTACAGTTGCTGATCGGGTTCCCGTGGGGGGCAAAGTGTTAATGTGGTGTGTCCGAATCTCATCAGGGGACTGCTGACACTGTGTCTTTGGGAAAGGCATTACACATGCAATTATCATTCAGCATCATTGCTAAAACTCACCGTGTACTCAGTCCTGGCAAACCCGTCCTCCCGCAGCGACTGAGCGATGGTGACCAGACCAGTGGTCATGTTGACGGTGAAGAAGCTCTGGGCCGGGTACAGACCGATGCTCTCGTACATCACTTGACCCTGAAACAACGTACATCTCTCGGTTTTAGATAAGTTTTAGCTAAGTTTTAGTTAAATTTTAGTTAAGTTTTAGTTGTCTTAGTTAAGGTTTTAGTTAGAGTTTTAGTAACATACCATTGAGTTACAATCAGAATACTGAGTAGGTATCTAGCTTAACATTATTATTGTTTATAATATTACTGTTCATTTATATTATGCATCTGACTGTGAGCCTGTTTCTGAGTGCAAGCATACTGCATGTGTGTGCACATGTGTTTGAGTGTGTGTATGTGAGTACGTGGTAAAACACCAAACCAATGTGCCAGGCAAGATCAGGAAAATAAAGATGTATCTTATCTTATCTTATCTTATCTTATCTTATCTTATCTTATCTTATCTTATCTTATCTTATCTTATCTTATCTTATTTTGGCCCCCTTAAAGTGTCAGGAAGTTAGGGCTAAAACATTTGTTTGAAAAGGATTCTTCCTCTGAAAATCTCCTGCTGTCTGCTCACCGCACATGTTTTCTCCCATCTGGCCATATAAGTGCACTAGATAAGAGTTGTCACCATCATCATCATCATCATCACTATCATCATCATCATCAACATCATCATCATCACTATCATCATCATCATCAACATCATCATCATCACTATCATCATCATCATCAACATCATCATCATCACTATCATCATCATCATCAACATCATCATCATCACTATCATCATCATCATCATCAACATCATCATCATCATCATGAAAATCATCTTCATTATCATCACCATCATCATCAACATCATCATCAAGATAATGAGATTGCCAATACTCATTTTTCTTCGGAACCCTACCCTCTACCAATTCTCAACATACTCTACATTCAATACCAGCCCAGCAACATCACCACATTCAAAAGCCACTAGTGCTTTTCACCCCAAACCTCTCCGCAAAAATAATATTCAGAAGGAAAATTTTCCGCACAAAGTCCCACAGCCTGCTATTAGACTAAAAAATTAAAACAACCAAGGCAGGTTGAGAGGAACATAGGCCTATACCACAGTAACTGATGGGACAGTTGGACTATACTTTCTTACAACGATAACATTGTAATTCAATATCAATTAAATTATTTCAAATTTAAAATATCAGAACATTTGACAGGCATTTTAGTAATAAGGACTTTATGCAAATTTTGTTGTATTTTTAGTTTTTGTAACTGGCAGGACAAATGAAGTATTTTTTTCTGCCCCATAGGTTACCATGGAATAGCCCAATAGAGACAAAGCCTTACCCGTAGATCTTGATCGGAACATTCCAGAGCAAACACAGTGCTCCCCCTGGCTCGGGACTCCTGCACTGTGGTCGCGTACGGCGTGTTGAAGAAGACTGGGGCAAACTGGTTCCTGGCCACTCGGATGATGACGGTCGTCTCGTCCACTCGTTCCGGAACTCTCTGATCAGAGGCTCTAATGGCCAGCTACCACAGATAGGAAATGTCTACTGGTGTTACTTTACCTTATAGCAAAAGATTTTCTTTCTATCTTTGTGCAGTTGAGAGACAAATTTAACCGCAATCATTTAGAGCTGATAAGAAAACAGACTGACTTGTAGAAATGACAGAGAAAAAGAAAAAATTTAATGAGATCTACCGGTGAAACCCTCCAGCCATCAGCTACGATGAATTCAAACAAATGAATTATACATGATTACGTAATGAGAAAATTAGCAGCTGAAGTATCATTGTCATAATCATTATTATAACAGTTCATCCATCAATGTCTGACAAAGACCAATTCATCTGCAGAGGAGAATTAATTTTTTTAAGGAAAATACAAGGCATAAGGGTAAAGATGACTTGTAGCTTCTGAGGTGGTCAAAGAGAAAAATTGCGACAGACAATTGTGACAAAGATTGTTACATTTTGAGCATTCACAAGCTTCATTTCCTCTTGTGGATATATACCCAGTTTGAGGGTTTCTCTCTCGGCTTCAGGATTTCTAATTCATGGTTAATGTCATAACAATGTCATGGTTAATAACACAAGTTATTTACCGTGAAAGAGGTCGCAGTGGTCAGGTCCAAACGTCTGGTGAGGAAGATGTCGCCAGAGGCAGGGTTCAGGTAGAAGAAATCGATTGCCGTCTCGTCCCCGAGGAGAGAGTACCGGATGGTGTCCTGGTAGAACAGACATCATTCTAGTTTAGTTTTAGTATGAGTTTTACGGCACTTGCAACACAATTAGGGTCATACGAGTGCCGAAGATTAGATGTGTTACTACAGAGTAATGTACAACCAGAAAAAGGTGCAGAGGTAAGGGATGTTTGATAGGAAAAAAGGAGTAAACCACAACAGAGTACCCACCAACCACCCACATACAAAATTCATTTACACATTCCTTCTCAAAAATTTACAGCTTACACTATAATGATAAAATAGTATTTACGTAAACTTTTTATTGGCCCTCATAATAGTTAAAAGACATAAGTGCAACATTTCTTTCATCTATACTTAAAAGGAATGAAAATACTTTTCACAAGTCTTCTCAAAGATTTGAGTGTTTCTCATGTCTCATAAGGAAAAGGAGAGAGGCTGAATGTTGTACAACTACTAGTTAATCGGAAGATATTTGTGACCAGGGAGCAAAGGGTATTGCATAGATCCCACTCTTTTGTGGACCCTATAGATCCCAGTCTGTTTCTAATTAGATTTTGTATAGACACACTACCATGATGACCGTACTAAGATAACATACACACGTGATAATATGTATGAATTGATAACCAGATGTAGATAAAATAAGATAGCAATTAACTAATCTCCTCAAAGAGAAATTTTCTGTGGCACTGTAATTGCAAACCATGTTCACGCAGTCGTAAATACACACTCTCTCTCTCTCTCTCTCTATCCCTCTCTCTCTCTCCCTCTCTCTCTCCCTCTCCCTCTCTCCCTCTCTCTCTCTCTCTCTCTCTCTCTCTTTCTCTCTATCACTCCCTGTCTCTCTCTTTGTCTCTCTAATGCACACAATCACAAACACACACACATGTACACACATATACACTTACATACACAAACGCACACCTATTAATAGTCATTGGAAGAACACATAAGATTATGCTGATCTTGCACAGACGACAATGACTGAAAGACTTAAATAATTCTAGAATCAGGACAGCGGATGGCTGAGAGCAACAAAAGCTGAACCACTTACATTGTCATTGTCCAGAGCAGTGACCGCGATGACGAAGTCTCCGATGGCGAAGTCTTCCGAGATGTCGACAGAGTAGAGCTGCTCATTGATGAAGAACGGAGGGTTCTCGTTGCGCACCACAAAGATGTTCACCTCGGCCGTGGCTTGTTGTTGAGGGAAAGCTGTGTCGTATGCTGTCACCACCAGCTGAGCAAAGAGGAGAAAAACAATAAGTGTTTGATGTTTTTTTTACAGCTCCTTATCTCCAAGAAGGAGAAAAATACAAGTGTTTGGTTTTTGTTACAGCTCCTTATCTCCAAGAAGGAGAAAAATACAAGTGTCTGGGTTTTTTCATAGTTCCTTATCTAAAAAGCAACAATCTTCATCGATGGAAATAAATAAATTCATCTTTATGTGAGAGGTTTAACTCTTATAAAATTGAAGATGAATTTCACTTTATTTTTTATTGTGCAAAGTTTGCTCATCAAAGGAAATTGTTAATTCCTTACCACACGGCCCTTCATTAAAGTGATAACATTTCCGCCTTTTTTGTGTTTTTTTGGCCATAGTATCTTCACACTTAGGATGGAATTTTTTCTTCTCAAAACTTCCTCAAAGTTGGCAGCTACGCATTTTCTGAAGGGACAAAACTTCAGAGACATATATTTTTACTAAATGGCTCATTTAAACCCACATATTCCCTTCAGTTGTGAATCAATTTACCACCTCAGTTCCTACAAAGGATATAAAGTGTTCTAGACAGTTAAGCACAAACCCCTATCATTCCCACATTTCTCAACCACTGTTAACTTACCCTGTAGCTCTGTGTGGTGTCGATAGTCAGGCCGGTACGCGGGGCGATGACGCCGGTGTTTGAGTCCACGCTGAAGTAACTCGGGGCAGGAGCGTCACCTACCACCTCGTAGACGATTTGACCCTGGAGGAAACAGGCAGAGTAGTTAATGAGTGTGAACATTATAATCATCATAATCATCATCATCATCATCAACATCATCATCAGGAGGAGGAGGAGGAGGAGGAGGAGGAGGAGGAGGAGGAGGAGGATGAGGAGCAAACACAATCATAATATCAAGAACAATGAAACTAACAATAGAATTAATTTGAGTAAAATATTGTTAAAACAGTAAATGCAACAATATCATCCAAAAACAAAATGCCCAATAGGACACTACTTGGAGCCTACATCACTGCTGAGTGCATGGATCAGATACATTGTATGAATACGTTCAATTAGGTAATTCAGTCAATACATTCAGAAGTTTTATCCCTCAGATCGCCATCTTTATAATTCCAATAGGAAAGCAGATGTCACTTCTCATTCTTTGTTTGATCCTTCTGTTGAGTTTCATCTATAAGACCAATCTCCTCGTGGTTTAAGGACTGGAAATATGATGTGTTAACTCAATTATAATAGTTTGTTCTCCTTGTAGGCGGTCACATCCCTTTATCGACATCCTCGTGAGTAGGCAGAGGAAGGAAAGATGTACAGA
>NW_004797616.1:285151-298325 GCF_000002075.1 Aplysia californica
GGGGACACGTAGAAATATTCCAGACAGCTTCCAACGTTCAGGAGGGTGTAGCCAATGGCATCCTGCAAAAATATAATAATAATAATAATAATAATAATAATAATAATAATAATAATATTAATAATAATAATAATAATAATAGTAGTAGTAGTAGTAGTAGTAATAATAATAATAATAATAATAATAGTTAGTAATAATAATTATTATTATTATCATCATCATCATCATCATAATAATGATCATAATAATCCTATTAATCATAATAATCAGAACAATCATAATAATAAAATAAATGATAATGTCATTAATAATAATAATAATGATAATCTTATAATAATAGGCTAATAATAATAGGCTAACAATAATAATAATAATTTAACACATATCCACGTTCTACAGCAAGCCTTGTGTGCTTTAACTATATTATCCCAGGAGACCAAAAAGTGAATGTTTGTACAAGTAACAGTCTTAGACAGGTGGTCATAAGAGCAGGTTAGACTGCATATCATATAGTGTAATAGTTGAAATATTTGTATGCCACTGCTGGCCATCAAATAAAACCTAAACATCTTACACTTACACACAATTGGAATTCATCAAGGTAAGGAACATATCTCCACAGGTGCCAACTGGCAATGAAATCAAATCTGGAACTTTTCAGACCCCATGGAAATGCGACAGGTGGCTATTCAAAACTAACAGATCACATCATTATCTAATCTGTCTTGTTCAAAACTATTCTTTACTGAAGTTCTGAAATTGCGCAAAATCCGGACAATGCCAGAACAGATATCAAGACTTCCGGATTTATCCCGAAAATCGGTACCTCTGTATTTTGTCAGTCATAAACTTACCCCATCGAGATCCCGGGCAGTGAGAGGCAGGATGAGACTTCCTGCGGCCAGCGACTCTCTGACCGTCTCGGAGTACGAGGGGAGCTCAAACACGGGAGCGTTGGGATTACGTATCACATTGATGGTCACAGTGGCAGCGGCCAAGTTGTTGGGGTAGAAACTGTCGTACGCTCGGATGCTCAGCTGAAACAAGATACGTCATCGTTTTTTGGGGTTCTTTTTAGTTTTAGTAAGAGTTTTACGCCACTTACTAAAACCGAAAAAAAAGTTTAAAATAAAAAATAATAGAAATTGTTCCAACTTTTGTTCTGACTCATATAAGAGAAAAAAAACTTTCAGTATCGTTTGATATCTTTAACATTATGTAGCACTTTTTTTAAAGCTCAACAATGACAAGTCACATATTTTTTAAAAACAGACATGGGGAAAAAAGAAGAGAAAAAAAGGACAAAGAATTGTCTTAAATAAATTCATCGTTTTTTGGGGGTCCTTTTAAGTTTTGTAAGAGTTTTACAGCACTTACAAAAACTTTAAAAAAACAATTGTTCCATCTTTTGTTCTGACTCATCTAAGAGGAAGAAAACTTTCAGTATCGTTAGATATTGCTAGCATTATGATGCACTAATTTTAAAATTCAATGGTGACACTTTGAACAATAAAAAGAGGGACGCGGGACAAAGAGAAGAATTTCTTTTTAAAGACACAAAATAGTCTTAGACTTATCTGAGTAACATAAGCCTAACATACACATAATACACACAAAAACTTAATATAACATAATACAAATATACTTTTCTTCTTCAGATATGAACCTGAAAAAATATTTTGTCGACTATAATCCAACTCCGAATTATACCTTGATCCATATCAATTGTCTGTCCTTCTCTTTGGTTTCTCTCAAATCAAACTTCTTCAACGACCTTAGACATACCCATGTTACTTTTCAGTGTTTTCTCTCCTTCTACTTCTCCCTGTCTCCCTCTCTCGCCTTCCTTCCCCACCCCCACCTCTCTCTCTCTCTCTCTCTCTCTCTCTCTCTCACTCTCTCTCTCTCTCTCTCTCTCTCTCTCTCTCTCTCTCTCTCTCTCTCTCTCTCTCTCTCTCTCTCTCTCTCTCTCTCTCTCTCTCTCTCTCTCTCTCTCTCCTTCTCTCTTCGTTACATCTCTTATCTTGTCTGTCCCTCTTTCACTTTAGTCCTATTCTCCCCCCTTCCCTCCCCCCTCCCCCACATAAACACACATACACACTGATTCCTCTCTTCCTCTCTCCACCTATTAAGTCCCTCTTGACTTACAATGTACAGCTCTTGTGCACTCTCCCTCAGGTTGTTCCTCACTCGCACAACACCAGAGAATGCGTCGATCGAGAAAAACGCTAGAGCAGGTCCATCTCCGATCGCTTCGTACACGATTGTGTCCTGGAAATGAGGACAGAGATATATTCATTCATTTCTTCGGACAAAAAAAAATCCCATAAAATACAAAACTTCACCGAAGAAACAAGAATGATTTCTTCTCAGTATTTAACAGAATAAAACAGAAATGTTTCTCACCATCATCATAAAAATCATAATTCCTCTTCTCAAAACAATACAATCAATAATAATTTGTTTTTACTTTATGAGAAATGCAAAAAATTTCTTCCATACTATAATGAAACTTTTGATCCTTCTTACCAAACAATCCAATACTTTTGTACCTATTCTCCCTACTAAACAACCCAATTTACTATCTAATAAACATTCAACGCAAGGGATACAATTAAATACACAACACTAATCTTTTTTCAATGCCAACAAAAAAAAACTCACATCCTGTAATTCCATTCAATGAATAAATCTTTCCTTTGACAATAATTCAAATACTCCAAAAATAGATGTAACGTATTATTTTATAAGAAGAGCAAAAAGAAATGTCAAGAACTTGTGAGACGGAAAGTAAGGTAGCAATAATTTTTAAATCTCAAATAAAAACAAATAAATCTCAGATTAGATAACATAAACTGAAACAATTGTTGGAGGAGTTTATGAAGACAGAAAAGCGCCCTCTTTACCTGGAGGTCATCGTCTGAAGCCACGACAGTTTGGATCGTGTCGTTGATGGCCGTTGTCTCCACGATTGTAACGATGTAGTTGGAGCGTGAGAAGCTCGGGCTGAACTGATCACGGATGATGTTGATCTGCACCGAGGCCTGGTCGGTCTTCTGAGGGTACCCGTCATCACGAGCCACCACTGTGAACTGGACACGGAAAACACAAACTGTAAACGGTCTCGGTGCAAAAAATATGGTGAAAAAATTTGTCTGGTAACTGGTTTTATACATGTAAGTCTTGTCAGAAGACCATTCCTATTCATTTGTTTTAACTGTTGAAAAACAACTATAAGTTAAATGATACAGCATATAATTTTAATTCCTTCACAAAAAATTATGCCAGCAAGTTTTAACTTTTGTTCTCATTCTAGGATATATTTTTCAAAATATTTTCAGGACATAATACTTAATCAAAAAGAAAGGAAAGCATAATATTATTTAGCAAGGGAATTAGACTTGTTCATATTTTACCAATTAATTATTACCTAACTAAATTATGCTGACTCTCCATTGCTGAATTATAAAGTCTTGGAAAAAAATGCACCAAAAAAAACAGTAGTGCAAAACCAAAGTCAAAAAAATGCTGAGCATCATGATGAAAGGATCATACCAAGTACTGGCTCTGAGAGCTAAGTGCCAGGTTCTTCCTGATGAATATGGTTCCCGACCCTGGATTGATGAAGAAGAAATCTTGAGCAGTGATTCCGTTCTGGGAGGCAGCATCTATCTCATAGGTGACAACATCCTGAGGAGATACAAAAGGTCAAAGGTTGACAGCTGCTACGTAAAAATACAAAAGTTCTGTTATCTGTTACCCACAATGCTTTCAAGGGAAATGCTTGGACAGTGCTTGTCAAACTTTTTACAGCCAGTGCTCACTTTTCAGAGGTTAACATTTTTGTACAACCCATCCACTAGTGCATCCAAGGGGAACATTTAATAATACCTGTCACTATGAGGGTGATTCCCATCACTAACTTTAATTACCAAATTGCCCACAAGAAGGAGCCAAGAGTAGTAACAGAAAGAGTCAGGAGCCCTGAGGTAGGAGGGGGTGGGGAGGATGGGGGGTGAACAAATGGAAATGAAAGCAGATAACAGAACATGATTAGAGAGCAGGAAAGGAGGTGAAAGGAGAATATGTTAGAGAAGCAAATTTTCTGTCGCTGTCAGGTTTTGAACCCGGGACCTATTGAATGAGAGGTGAACATCTTAACCCCTAGACTACGAGAGCCCCCTGTGAGTTAACACTGAGTGGAAGTTTTCATGACGTTTTTTGTTACCCGATGTGCACTATATTTTTGGCGGAACGTTACATTCCACATCGTCTTTGCTATTGTGCAGTATTATAATATGTTTGAATTTGATTGATTATCATGTATTGATAGAATATTATGTATCCAAATATGGCGGTCGTTGATGTGGAGATGCCTTGCAAGGATAAGGCAACATTGTTCATTTTGATTTTTGATGAAAATAAAAATAAACAAATGTTTGTGCACATCGGAGTGACTGTAGTTATTTATGAGTGCTGTTACTTGAACATAAAAGAATATACTAACCTTTTGGTTGCTTAGGGAGACGCGTTTACAACAAGTGTTAGCCAAACCTGTCTCTCTCTCTAGATCATGTGATCCTTTTCTCTTCAGTGGAGCCCTGATGCGTTGGAATCTCACAAGACAAGCACAGAAATAGACTGAGGCTCTAAACAACCATTCCCCTTTCCTCACCCCAAAATCTCTGCAGGCCTCCTCTGCCTCGATACAGCTCTTCCCTCTAACCTGCTGTAATCAAGACTGCACTCGTCTCCCACTTACTCACTCACTCTCTCTGCTTTATACACTTGCGCCAAACAATACAACTGAACTGAAACTGAACTCATCTCACACTTACTCACTCACTCTCTCAGCTTTATACACTTGCGCCAAACAATACAACTGAACTGAAACTGAACTCATCTCACACTTACTCACTCACTCTCTCAGCTTTATACACTTGCGCCAAACAATACAACTGAACTGAAACTGAACTCATCTCACACTTACTCACTCACTCTCTCTGCTTTTCACACTTGCGCCAAACAATACAATAGGCTAGGCCTAACCCCCTGCTACCGACCAACACGCCAGATTGCCCAATAAACAGCCAAATAGACCACAACATGTTTTACGGGAAGCACGTCCCAACTTACGCCATCTCCCTCGGAGGCAGAGACTTGCAGGACGCTGGTCCCCTGGGCCTCAGACTCCGACACTGTCTGCACGTAGAAGTTCTGGCTGAACACGGGAGGGCTGGGGTTCCTGGTCACGTCGATGAGCACGTCCTCCGCCACTCTCAGGTCCTGGCGCAGCACTTCAAAGGCTTCAATACGCAGCTGGAGAAAGACACAGAGTATGTATCTATATATAACTCCAACGGTCTTGTAATTAAATTCCTGCATGTGGTTGAATGATGCAGCTGATGTGATATGCATGCCTACATATTGTCAGCTTTACTTCTCTTTTCATATTGAATTTTAATGAGAGTAATATATAAATTAAATTTTGTATGTATACCTGCATGTGTTTTTACGTCCTGTACAGCCAAGAAAAATTTCCCTCTAGGATAATAAAGTATTATCCTATCTTATCTTATCTTATCTTATCTTATCTTATATTATCTTATCTTATCTTATCTTATCTTATCTTATCTTTTCTTTTCTTTTCTTTTAAAAAATGTTAAAATATCGTATGTCTGCCAGCTGTTCAGAAGTACTAATCTAAAAAAAAATAAATCTTTTTTTCAACTGTAAAACATCAAGTATAAGAAATACAATACAAACAAGTATGTTTTTTTACTTATTTTGTATGATCTTTCAGCAGACAAAGAAAGCGCGTGAGAGAGAGACAGGTAAAAAGAGAGAGACAGAGAGAAAGCGAAAGAGAGAGGTAGGTAGAGAGAGAAAGAGACAGAGTGAGAGACAACAAGAGAAAGAGAGGGGAAGAGAGAGAGAGAGAGAGAGAGAGAGAGAGAGAGAGAGAGAGAGAGAGAGAGAGAGAGAGCGAGAGAGAGGCAGTGAGCCAGAGAAAGAGAGGAAGAGAGTGAAAGAGAAAGAGACAGAGCGAGAGAGAACAAGAGAGAGAGAGGGGGGGAGAGAGAGAGAGACAGAGAGAAAGAAAGAGAGAGAGAGACAGAGAGAGAGAGAGGGGGGGGGGGGCACACACACACACACATCTCATTTTCAGTCTATGAAAAATGGAATGCTTGAAATGGCTTGCTCAGACACATCATGTTGAAAAACAACAGCAACAACAACAACAACAACAGCAACAACAACAACAGCAGCAACAACAAACTGACTTACCACATAAAGGAGAGATGCGAACTGATCGTTGATGATGCTCTGTTTGAGGGTGATCTGACCCGACAATGGGTTCAGCTCGAAGTAAGAGCTGCCAGGGAAGTAGCCGACTAAGGCATACTGTATAGGACTCTGTGGGAAGACAACAAACAGCATGCTAATGTACTACACACTACGAATATACTACACACTACAGAGGTACTACACACTATACAAGTATGCTTTCCCGGAAGCTGAGAATGTCTCCGAGTGGCCTACGGTTTGCTGGGGTAATAAAACACAAATAATTTGGTTCTCAGCGGGGGTACACACTTTAAAGAATGCTTTTTAAAATGTATCTTTATTGTTAATCAATATCATTATAATGAGAATCTATATTATTTTTATTTTCATTTCTACTATTGTTATACACAGAGTCTGTTTCTTTAATTTTTCTCAAACCAAACTTCTTCGATAAGAAACCGGCATTTTTCCGCAGATTTTGGAATTTTTATCGAATTTTTGTTTTTCGGCTTAACTCTTTTTATGCCAATTAAAAACACATTTCAGTAAGGATTTTACTGAGAAACCTTGATGAAATGCATAAAAGATGTAAAATTTCAGTTTACACTGGCTCTCAAGCTAAGGAAATAAACTAAACTTTGGTGGCCATTTTCTCGCTAATTGTATCTCTGAAACCAGGCGACCCCAGCTCCTTCAAACACAAATTTCTTAACTTCTATTCAAGATAAATGGGTATTGTTTTAATCTAAAGCAAGGCAAAAGGACAGGCTTCAAGATGAAACCAATGACTCCATATGCCCCAAAATTGACGAGCACCTGATTCCATCGCATCGTGACACATTTGTGGGAATCTATTTTGCCCTCACTTTTCATGTCATTTTAGTAATAATGATCTTAATATTATAATAATAATAATATATAACATTTATATAGCGCATTTCCAAAAAAATAGCTCAATGCGATTTACATTGGAACACCCATTTTCAAAACCTTTCTTACTACTTCCTTTCTTCTCATGCAGTATATATTTTCACACACACACAGACAATTTTCATTCAGACGTAGACACAGAACAACTATAATTTAAAAAATAACACTAAAAGCTTATGAAGGATAGGCCTGTAGGAACAGAAAATGCTTAAGATGTCTTTTGAAGCTATCAGCTCTTATCTCATTTCATCTTATCTTATCTTATCTTATCTTATCTTATCTTGTCTTGTCTTGTCTTGTCCACCGCATCGTGACACAATTTCACAACACTCATGCAAGCATCTCTCATCTCTGCATTTAGTTTTAGTAGTTTTAGTAGAGGTTTTACGGCGCTCGCAGCTGCATAAGGTCATATGAGCGCCAGAAGATTAGAGGTGCTACAAGAGAGTAACAAACATAAAAAAGAAGAAGGGGTGATAAGGACGATTGATGTTTGATAGGAAAGAAGAAGCAAGCCACACCAGACCACCCGCCAACCACCCACTCACCTGAGCATCGAGATCCCTGGCCGTGACTTGGTAGATGGTCGAGTTGACGGCTTGGTTCACGTCGATGGTGGTCCTGTACGGAGTGTTCAGGAACACTGGCGGCTCGTCCGTGATTCTCTGGATGAAGATTCGAACCGACGCCAGAGCTCCTCGCCCGCGGTTGTCCTTAGCGTTGACAGTCAACTGTGGGCAAAAAGTTGGTGGTTTTATTAACCAGAAGTCAAACATTATGTCACACAAGCAAGAAGTCAATTTGGGGGAAGATTAAAAAATAACACAATTGACGGAGGAGGTCTAATACAAAAGAAAACACAAATAGGAAACCAAGATAAATCAAAACTATATTGAGTTCTCCAAAAGGATCTAATCAAAATTGCTACTGTTGTTGCTTTTAAATCCTTTTAGCTGCGAGCATTTTGCTCTTGGCAGCGGAATGCCTCCCTTTAATCAAAAGTTAAAACGTGTCAAGCATAGTCTGGCTTTGCTATATTCTCACATTTACATTACATGGGTTATGATGAGTACTATTGTGTATAAGATCTACTAATGTTGTAAATCATTTTGATATGGAAACACCAAAAGACGTAGTCCAGAACCAGTGAGTAACCTGTTCACTGCTGTGTAGACTTGCATGTACTCATTTGCATTCTCCAATTTTGTCAACTGCCGTTTTTTCTACTGGTTCATACAGGATATTCTACAAGATGTATTTGCCACTTTGGCAGATTCTAGCCCTTTAAACCCCATCAGACGCTCCCATTGGATGCAGGGAAGTGACAACTGTTTTGTTTCATTTACTGCTAGTTTTTGCTTGTTTTTCAGAACTATTCCCCAAACAATTTTTTTAGTAATGACTAAGCCTTTGTTTCTGCCATTTAGAAGTTGGAGTCAAGCTTTTGGGGTTATAATGAGACATAGTGCACCAGGTTTAGGCGACTGTAGAAAAAAACTCTGGGGAAACGGTGGAACAAACTCAGGGTTCAAAGAGTCAATTCGGGGAAACTTTCTGGCTTTGCTTTGATCATTCTTGAATCAACCTTTATTCTTGTCGGTGCAAACGTTAACAAAAAGGGTTAAGACAACTCACAGTGTACAAGTTCAACGGAGCTGATGTAAGGGCTTTTCTACTGCTGATTTCACCGGTGTCTCGATCCAGGAAGAAATACTGAGTGCCATTGGACGTGGGGTTCACCAGCTCATAGGTCACAATATCCTGAGGAACAGATTAGAAATATTTGAAAAATTATCTCTAAAATATATACAGAGGTGCTAACTAGCTATGAAAATGAATCCTGAAATTTTCAGACCCTACCCAAATTTGCAAACTTCTCTCTAAAATATATACAGCGGTGGCGACTAGCAATGAAAGTGAATCCTGTACATTTCAGACCCTACAGAAATGCATGCACGGGACTCAAAAAGTTAGATTTTATCGTCTTATTCATCTTGTATCAAGACTATTTTAAAATAAAGTGCTATATGCCTTGCTCAAAGATATCAAAATGTACATGAGCATATAAGCAGAAATATATTACATCATACAAGAAACAATTACACATACTTAAAGTATCCAAAAGCAATTTCAGAAACTGCACGAATGGATTTTTCCAGAACATCAGCACCCCTGGTATATACAGTAGATATAAGAAAAGTAATTATGTGATGCTTTTGAAGCTTATTTGAAGAGAATGCATAATTATTGATTCGAGCCATTAATCATATTGAACTAAACTTCAGGTACATGAATATTCACAAACACTTTTGCTAAAGAAGGTGACGACTAAATCACTGTCAAACTATGTAAGAAAATGTATTTCTCAAAGATCAGTTATTTTTGTTTAATCGCTCATATTATAGGCAAATATATACGGTACTTTTACAGCCCTTTCAACACAACCTGCACCATGCAAGAGGTACAAACAGAACCACAGCGTTTTTCTCACCCCAGCATCTCGGTCCTGGGCTGAGACAGAGATGACTCTCGCCCCGATGTCGATGTTTTCGTTGACCGTCGTCTCATAGGTAGCGGAGGGCACAAAGATGGGCCCATTCACGTTCCTCAGTACGATAATGGTGACGTCACTAGTGGCGCGGTTGGCAGCATAGGCGTTGTCATAGGCAACAAGACGCAGCTGAAGGAGAAAAAAAAACAAACAACATACATCAGTGTCAGTTCATTAACTCTTTCAGTTTGCAAGATGCAAGGGATTCTACAATTTTACGCATCCAACAGCAAAGGATGTTACCCTAAAACAGCTATAATTTAGTCAAATATTGATGGATTTGCTTGCGTGAGCACTCAAACTATTCGTGATTGGACAAAGTATCACAATATGGGTGAAAATAGGTAGTAAACATAGCACAGGATCAGGTGAAGGGTTTGGGGTTGACGGAATCAGTACTCCTAAAATGACACTTACGGGACGAGTCAATGAAACGCAAAATCTACAATTTTAAAACATTTTTCAAAATTTTGGGATAAGTACATCTGAACAGTTGGCCAACGATAAAAGTTTTTCGAATCAGTCAGCTAGAAGAAGGTTGCTTTTTCTGTATGATATGATAAGTTGAGATAAGATCAGATCAGATCAGATCAGATCAGATAAGATGATACTTTATTGTGCCACTGGGAAACTTTTCTTGGCTGTACAGGAATTGTAAAAACACCTACAGATATACACAGAATTTTAATCTTCCATTATTTGAACAAAAATTCAATATGAAGAGAAAAATAAGCTGATAACAATTAATACACATATCACATGAGATGTATTTTTCAACGCCATGAGAAAGAGAGAGAGAGAGAGAGAGAGAGAGAGAGAGAGAGAGAGAGAGAGAGAGAAAGAGAGAGAGAGAAAGAGAGAGAGAGAAAGAGAGAGAGAGAAATTTTTTTATTTAATGTTTCTAATTATTCAAGTTTCAATTTTATTGTGACGGTTCGTGAGTTTTTATAGCATTCTATATTTTAAGCGAACGAATTGCCAGGCTCACTGCGTGACTATTTTTCTCACAGAAATTTTTCTAGGCCTACATATACATATACAGGCATAATACTATGTTTAACATACGCATATGTCCTTTAATCTTTAAGGTGTGATATTATTAATAATGTAATGCGCATTCAAATAGCGTTTTTTTACATTTTTAAGAAAATGTGAATGCGCAGCATAAATGCTTTTTATTATTATTATTATGTTTCTTTTTGTAATAACAATACCAGCCCCACCAAAAAAAACCAGACAGAATGTGGAAAGGTCATCATTGACTGACCGTGTAGGAGGTGGCCTGGAGCGGGTCGGTCAGGAGAGACTTGATGACCGAGACACCCCCGGTGATGGCGTTCACGTCGAAGAACTCGTTGGCCGGGTACACGCCGATCGTTTGATACAGGATCAGGCCCTGAAACAAAGATCGGTGATAATGTGTTCACTCAAGCAATCTTGCCCTTCAAGCCACTCCATAATAATAACAATAATAATAATAATAATAGTAATTATAATAATATATAATAATAATAATAATAATAATAATAAGTAGTAACAATAATAATAGTAACAATAATATAACATAACAACTTAATTATGGCACAGACAAAATTGTCATTGCATAAAGAACCAAAGAAACAACACAAACTTTTGTACTTAAAACTGTACCATTGATGCTAGATCAAGCAATACCAGCACCAAAAAATAAAAATATAAAAGACAGCAATAACATAAAAACAAACAAACTATCAAAAGCAAAATGCTGGACTTAAGAAAGTCACAATACAAACAAAACAAATGTTGAGTAGATTAAAATAATAACTTTGTCAAGAAAGATTAAGATAAAAACAAAACAAACAATCAAACCACACAAACTCTTCAACTCACAACAAGATTATTGTCATCTACAGATGTAAAAAAAAAAATAGCTCAAGAAAAGTAAAATACCTAAACAAACTATAAAACAACACAAACTCTTCCATTCACAACAACATCATTGTCATCAAGGCAGGAAAAAAAAGCGGCTAAAAAAAAAGTAAGAAGTAAACAAGCAATAAAACAGCACTCCCAACAATATCGTTGTCATCAGAAAAAAACACAAAAATTGGCTCAAGAAAAGTAAAAATATAGACAAACTCACCACAAAACCATTGTCATTGAAAGACTTTAAAAAACTGGCTCAAGAAAAGTAAAAAGCCTAAACAAAATATAAAACAACACAAACTCTTAGACTCACAACAAAATCATTGTCATTTTCAGATTTTAAAAAAATAACTAGCTCCACAAAAGTAAACAGCAAACAAACAATAAAACACCACTCACAACAATATCGTTGTTATCGACAGAAAAACACAAAAATTGGCTCAAGAAAAGTTAAATGGTAAACAAACTCACAACAAGACCTCTATCATTGAAAGACTTTTAAAAACTAGCTCTAGAAAAGTAAAAACCTAAACAAACTCACAACAATATCGTTGTTATTGACAGAAAAAACCACAAAAATTGGCTCAAGAAAAGTAAAAAGCAAACACACAATAAAACAGCACTCACAACAACATCAATGTCATCAACAGAAAAAAAACAACCTGGTTTAAAAAAACTAAATATCCAACAAACTCACTACATGACTGTTATTATAGACAGAAAAAAACACAAAAACTGGCTCAAGAAAAGTAAAAAGCAAACACACAATCAAACAACACAGACTCTTCGACTCACCACAAGATCGTTGTCGCTGGCAGACACTGTAGTGACCGAGGCGCCCACAGGCACCGTCTCTACGATGCTGGCGTTGTAGCTCGGGAGCAGGAAGAACGGATCCTGGTTGTCTCGGATCACAGTCACAAACACCGAAACCACGGCCGCTTTTTCCGGAATGCGCTGGTCACTGGCACCAACAGACAGCTGAGGAAAAACGAAACAAAATAAAGACATGACGTAGGTGGTGATATTTCTCTTGTCGCATCTCTGTTCACTTCGCTATCTTAGGATTACAAAGTTCTATCTACTCGATACCTAGTTTCGAGATATTTGACATTAAAAAATGTTTAACCTCACTAAATGTCAAGCTTTTTCAAATAAACTTCTTTGAATATCTTGATAACAACTCCGAATATAATCTTAACATTTTAATAGAGCATTTAGAACGTTTGGTTTCAGACCTCTTAGTTTCAGCGACTCTAAATGGCCAAAAAGCCAGACAGAACTTTGTCATATTCTAGGGTAGCGACCTGTTGCTTTTTCTCTCAAGACATTTGTGAGTGTTGTTCAATGTGTCATACAGCTGTGTTGTGTCATTCAGTGAGTGTGTCATATAGCTGTGTTGTGTCATTCAGTGTGTGTGTCATACAGCTGTGTTGTGTCATTCAGTGTGTGTGTCATGTAGCTGTGTTGTGTCATTCAGTGTGACATATGGCTGTGTTG
>NW_004797616.1:299601-304601 GCF_000002075.1 Aplysia californica
GAGGGGGAGGAGGAGGAGGAGGAGGAGAAGGAGAAGGAAGAGGAGGAGAAAAAGAAGAATAGACTGCATTTATATAAAGCTCTATCCCATACAAGTATAATCTCTGAGTGCTTACACAGAACAATGTGTTTAGAACTTAGACGTAGTCAGTTACATTAGGAATGTAATGGGCTCTTGACAAAACTTATGCAAAAAGGACAGATATTTATCTTGCCTTCATGGTAAACTCATGTTAACAAATTTATTTTTTTAAATACTTTTCTTTGAATTTATATAGTTATTGTATTTGTGGCAATCCTTATCATCATCATTGCTGGGGTACACTGCGTTTAAAAGGGCATTGCATACAACAAACATATCAAGAAAGATGTGGGTGGTTGGCGGGTGCTCTGGTGGGGTTTGCTTCTTCTTTCCTATCAAACATCTATCATCCTTATCTCCCCTTCTTCTTTTTAATGTTTGTTACTCTCTTGTAACACCTCTAATCTCCTGACGCTCATTTGACTTTATGCAGTTGCGAGCGCTGTAAGTCCTCTACTTAAACCCAAAAAAAACAAGAAAGATCTTTTCCAGACTTGTAGAAAAACCAAAGATTAGCAAAAATTGAAAGCGTAGTTTACCCCATCACTGTCTATAGCCGTGGTGTTGATGACAATATCTCCCAGAGGGAAGCCCTCCCCGATGGTCACTTCGTACGGGTCACTCAGGAAGCTCGGCCCGCTTGGGTTTCTGGTGACCAGGACAGTCACGTCAGCCGTCGTGCGTCGATCCGGGTCCAGGCTGTCATAGGCCACAACTTGAAACTGATGAATAAATAAATAGATACACTTATATTATCAGACCGACCTTGACCATCAATAATTTATTTATAGAGGCACCAGCCATCCATGTCCAGGTTCTGTTTTAGCTTCTTTTTCTTGTCTGTGGATTAGTATTCTTTTGTCCAATTTGGTTTCACTTCGATGCACCCTGTATCCATGGTATGTCATCAGACAGACACACAAAGAAACGAGCAAACAAACAGATACACTGACTTGTATCATCAGACAAACAAACAAACAGATACACTAATGTCATCAGACAAATAAACAGATACACTGACTTGTATCATCAGACAAACAAACAAACAGATACACTAATGTCATCAGACAAATAAACAGATACACTAATGTCATCAGAAAAACAAACAAACAGATACACTAATGTCATCAGAAAAACAAACAAACAGATACACTTATATCATCAGACAAACAAACAAACAAACACACTTATATCATCAGACAAACAGTCAACGCAACAACTCACACTTATTGAGAGAACCTGAACAGATGAGTAGCCAGGAAACCCCAGAGAAGTGGAAGAATCCAAAAATAGAACTATAAGAAGCAGTCTGCACCAGCACAAAACAAAAACAACATTGATGAACAACAGAATTTATCTATTTGTTTTAAATCTCAGTGTGCATTTCTAAGCTACTGACAAGACCTCTTGTACCAAACTAAAATGCATTTCTTGATCATTTTCCAGAATATTCTTTCCTCCTTTTATAGACTCATCTCTTTTCTTTTTGTTAAAACTCGGGTGTTTTTACGCTCCCATTGACACATTTAGACAATAGGGTTTGCCAGGGCAGAGAAGGATACAATGCCCCAGAAGAAAGACTGTGATACTCCTTTCTATATCAATTCTCCCCTGCAAGGGAATCGAAGTCTGGTCCCCTGCCTTAACCACTACACCACAGACTGCGGAGACTCATCTCTGATCAGAGACACACTGACTGGAGTATTAACTCTTTATCTCTGACAAGCTGCTCCCAGCGGTTTGCAGTCGGAAATGCTGTGCCGATAAGCCACTGACAGCGGCTCAGGCACATTCCTTTACAACGACTTCGACGTCAAATTATTTTTCAGCAATTGCCAAAAACAGGTCTCTTTTACCAGAGGTTTATTCATTAGCTGAAGAGTTATCAAAATAGGTTCACTTATTTTGATTTAATGACCCATTTAATGACGTTTTAGTCATTTTAAGATTTAGTACCAAAAAAAGGGCCCCAGCATAGTGGGTTTTCCCCCCCACCGAGATAAAGAATTAAGTCAACATTCACTGACCACAATCTGAATCCTGCTGTCCAGTCTGAGGGAAGACTGCAGTGTGATGTCACCACTACTGGGGTTTACGTTGAAGTACGCCACGCCGGGCAGGGTCTGTTCGTACACGATGGACCCCTGGAACGAAACATTTTTTTTAAAACAGTGCTTGAAATCATCTGATTTGTGAGGATATTGTTTTATTTTTTTTTTTTTATAATAAAGGCAGAGGACAATTTTTATTGACAGAGGCAAAAAGGATAAAGACAAAGTTCATACTCAATGGATCCATGGAACGAAACATTTTTAAAAAAAACAGTGCTAAACATACCTTATTTGTGAGCATACTGTTCTATTCTAGGAAAAAATAATGAAAGCAGAAAGCAATTCTTCTTGATAGAGGCAAAAAGCATTAAGACAATGTTCTGTGCACAAAAACATATTGAAGGTAAGCACAAATGACTTTTTTTTACACATTGCGTAGAGGAAGCTAACAGATTGTTGTTTCAAATTTCTGGAATTTAAGAGAATAGTTTTCCAATACATAAGATCAAGAAAGACACATCTCCCAAGTATTTTTCCATCATGGCGATGTGGCAGCTGGCTAAACAAAAGGACCTTGGCCTTGAGGACCACATCCGGCCCATGGGTGGTCTTCTTCTTCTTCTCGATCGCATCCCACTTGAAGTCTGGTATCTGTCATAAATTGGGCTGTCCTGCTCTGTTCATCTGTCGGCCCCTATAGCTTCTCTTGCAGCGTCAGTGGGGTTGGCCACATTTCCTGTCTCAGGGCCCTGTGCGTCTTGCAGAGCTGAAGGATGTGTTCAACAGTTTGGTCCGCCTCTCCACACTGGCATTTTGGTGATTCATCATCATTGCCTTTCTCACCCTGCACCAGGGTATAGGCCACGGACAAACACCTTCCACCTTTCTCTATCCTGGGCTAGCCTCTTGATGTTATTCCATGTCTTCCCACTTTTCTGTAGTGTGTTTCGCTGACTCCTAGTATGTGCAGCCTGTATCTCTTCATCTCTTGTACTACTTGAGAATTATTTCCTGCTTCACACAAGGTGCGAACATTCCACGATGCAATCCGGAGAGACTTGTTCGACAGAGAAGGTTTCGGGTCAGAAGAGTCCTTTCGGCTTTGTCCGCTGTCCTTCATTGTTCCTGCTGATGCAGAAGCTCCTCGGTCTCCCAAGATCGAAAACTAAAAAGCTGTGTTTGTCCGTGTTTCTGTAACTTACTGTTTTTTACTGGGTCGGGTAGTTGGCCCTCTGCAAAACTGGCACTTTTCGGGCGACCAGACCTGTGCACTTTTAGTCGCCTCTTACGACACGCAGTATCACGGCAGGTGCATTCTTTGCTCCCCCATAGTAAAACTACGGGGCCCCCCACCAGCAAGGGAGATTTTGGTGATTGCACTAGATTAAAACATCTGTACATACATATGTTGTCTCATTCTTGTGTGTTGTGTTCTTAGTCGGAAGATAATCACTCATTCTTGGCAGGACAGCTCATGGTAGCTATCTGGTGTCTGAGGTGCTTTAAATAGTCCATGGGTGGTGATCGCCGAGACCTAGTCAAATACATTTCCCTCAAACCCAGTCACATATTTTTGCCATCATCTATTCAAATGTCTCTGAATAATATTCCACATGTTATATTCTAAAACTTCAAATAAAAGCGGTATGGAAATCTTAATCACGTCTGCAAAAAATTGCGACCACAATCAGTATTGGCTTGATTTGAGGAGCAAAGTATTTCAGTACTACTTGGACTAGAGTGAAATGATGGCTAAAAATAGCTTGGTACAGATGCTGTAAGGATTAATAGCAGCAAAATACACACAAATCATCCTGTAGCCTACTCACAATGATATCTCTGTCCTGGGCAGTCAAGGTGAGCAGAGAAACGCCAGACGGTTCCCGATCCTCTCGAACCACAATCTGGTAAGGCAGGTTCACAAACAGAGGGAAGAACTGGTTGCGAACCACAGCCACGCGGGCCGTGATGTCAGCACAGCGTTGTGGGATGCCCTGGTCGCAGGCTTTGAGAAGCAGCTGAGGAGAGGAAGATTTCAGCCATGTTGAACTCAGTAACAGCAGTCACGATTAAAGTAATGAGGAGAAAATAATAATAATAATCGTAATAAGTTCTTAAAAAACAATAGGTGTAATATTTATAATAATAACAATAATAATGACAAAAATAGTAACCACAATATTGACATAAATACAACAACTGCAACTACAAAAACATTAACAATAAGACAACTAATAATAATATGAATGATAATTATTATTATTTTACATTTCTAACATTACAGTAGACCTAATAATAATAATAATAATGACAATAATAGCAATAATAATAATAATAATAATAATAATAATAATAACATTACAGTAGACCTAATAATAATAATAATAATAATAATGACAATAATAATAATAATAATAATAATAATAATAATAATAATAATAATAATAATAATAATAATAATGACAATATCTGCCGCTTTTACCCTTTTGGGTGTCGCAGTATAATAATAATAATAATAATAATAATAATAATAATAATAATAATAATAATAATAACAATAACAATAATAACAAAACAATAATAAAGCAAAAACAACCCTAATAAACAAACAGTACATCCACAGTTTGTGCATGTGACAGAGTGGACGTTCTCACCGTGAACTGCGTGATGTTGACCGTGCTGAGAGGCTGTCTCAGGGTGATGATGCCGCTGACGCGGTCGATGTAGAAGTACGGGGTCAGAGGTGAGAACGGGAGGGCG
This sequence comes from Aplysia californica, assembly GCF_000002075.1. Lineage (NCBI taxonomy): Eukaryota > Metazoa > Mollusca > Gastropoda > Aplysiida > Aplysiidae > Aplysia > Aplysia californica. The sequence goes on from NW_004797616.1 coordinate 304,494, forward strand.
GTCTGAGACGTTATCTCGTACGTCACAAAGTCCTGAGGAAAAAACACAAAATACAATATAAAGAATAGGACATCAATAAAGCTGATCTTTTGTGTTTTTTTGTTTTTG
>NW_004797616.1:309601-350880 GCF_000002075.1 Aplysia californica
GACAGCGGCCATTCAATCGTCTTTTTCATTTAGAAAATAACCAGTTACACAACAGAGACCATTTACAAATGAGAATAAGGAAGGAAAAAAAGATGATAAGAAAAAAACATTTACCTGTCGTGGGCAACAACGTCATATATTGCACATCGGACCGGTAAGAAAAAAAAAAGTGTTCTTTCTAAGTTGTTGTTTTTTTCAGGAACTGAGAAAAAAACATTTACACAGAGACAGTATGTAAGTAATTAAGCTGCACAACTCACCCCATCAGCATCATCGGCCAACACAGAGAGAATACTGGTGCCCACGCTGGTCGTCTCGTTGATGGTCACACGGTAAGGGCTCTGTGTGAACTGTGGGCTGAACTCATTCCTGGCAATGCTTACCTCCACCGTTGCCGTGGCAACTTGAGTGGGGTACGCTGTGTCATACGCTGTCACTCTCAACTGAGGACAGGAAAACATGGATTTTCAATCCGGATAAACCTGGTTATACATACTGAAAAATACTCTACCCAAAAGAATCAATTCATGCACAAAAAAGATTTCACCTGAAATAATATAGTCAAAACTAGACTAAGAACACAACACCCTTGACTCAAAAATCACATGTACAGATGTTTTAACTCTTTGAATCTGGCTCGTTTTTGGTACCGCATTTCACCTTCTCGCTGCTTAAGTGGCGCTTTGGCAGAACCGATTTCATCAACCCCAAGATCTACACCTGATCCTATGCTATATTTACTCCCTACATTCACTCCTATTGTGGAACTTTGTCCAAATACAAATGGTTTGAGTGTTCACATAAACAAATCCATCAATATTTGACTGAACGATAGCCGCTTTAAAGTAACACCCTTTGCCACTGGTTGTGTAAAATTGTGGAATCCCTTGCATACTGAAAATGTTCAACTACTCCATTCACCAAAATGCCAGTGTGGAGAAGCTGACTTAACTACAGTGTGGAATACATCCTCCAGCATATCCGTACACACAGAACTCTAAGACATGAAACATGGCCAATCCCATTAACTTACTTAAACTGTTACCTTTCCATCCTCTACTACTGTTAAGCATCGAGGGAATATGCTTTAACACTTGAAGAAAAGCTATACAGGCCAACAGTAGAGCTAAGCAGAGGACAGACAGCTTAGTTTACGATAGGTCATTATTGCCTTTCTCGCCCTGGTTCAGGATATAGGCCACGAACAAACACTTTCGACATTTCCCAATCCTGAGCTAATCGGTTGATGTCACTCCATGTCTTCCCACTTTTCTGAACATCCATTTCCGTGACTCTTCTCCAGGTTCCATGTGGTCTTCCCCTTGATCTTTTACCATTATAAGTACCAGCCTTCAATTGGTGGGTGGTTGGCGGGTGCTCTGGCTTCTTCTTTAAAATCAAATATCTATCGCCCTTTTCCCACCTCCTTCTTTTTTGTGTTTCTTTTTCTCTTGTAACACCTCTAATCTTCGGCACTTATATGACTTTATTGTGTTGCAAGTGCCGTAAAACGCTTACTACAACTAAAACTAAAACCTTCAATTGCGATGCGACTGAGATATAAAAAAACAACAACACATCAACTCGCTGTAAGATCTGAGGCTACTCAATGCCACACTCACCACATAGTTGAAGTTTGTCTTGTCCGTCCTCAGATTATTCCTCAGAGTGATGGCTCCCGTGGTGCTGTTGACGTTGAAGTAGAACGGACCGATGCTGTCACCAATCATGTTGTAGACCAGTGAGCCCTGGCAATAATAAGATAAGATAGAGAAGATAAGATAACATTTTATTGATCTCTACAAAGAGAAATTTGCTGCAAGATGGTAAGTATATTTACACACACTCTCAACATACTCACATGTACACACATACACATATAAATACACACATACACACACAAGCACTCACTCCTACCTTCACACACACACTCACACACCAATATGCGCATACATATACATATGAATGATCACTGCATGAACATACAAAATTATGTTCTTCTTACCAACTTGTCTGATATGGTCAACCATGAAATGCTTTTCCTTGCTTCAAATCTCAGTACATGGAAAAACTAATGACAATGAGTTGCCCAGTTGAAAATATCTTCAGCCCTCCCCCCCCCCCCCCTGCTTTTCTTCTTCTGCACTTCCCCCTTCCCTCCTTTCTTCGGGAAAGTATCATTATCCTTTCTCCACCACCTTGTCCTTCTCCTCCTTCTCCTTTTCCCCCTGTTTATGCTCCTCCTCTTCCTCCTCTCTGTCCCCTCTTCCTCCTCTCTTCCCTTCTTCTTCTTTGCCTTCTTTGTTTTTGTCTTCTCCTCCTCCTCCTCCTCCTCCTCCTCCTCCTCCTCCTCCTCCTCCTCCTCCTCCTCCTCCTCCTCCTCCTCCTCCTCCTTCTTCTTCTTCTTCTTCTTCTTCTTCTTCTTCTTCTTCTTCTTCTTCTTCTTCTTCTTCTTCTTCTTCTTCTTCTTCTACCTCTCCTCCCCTCCTCCTTCTCCTCCTCCTTTATCCTCTCACTTTTCACCATTAACGATAAAAGAGATCAATCATCACTTACCACCAGATCCTGATCCACAGCGGTCACCTCGTACACCAGCGAGCCTACAAGTGTGTTCTCAGATAGGCCAAATCTGTACGGCAACTCCACAAAGTTAGGGAGGAACCTATTCCTTATCACACTGACGGTCACCGAGGCGTCGGCGGTTTTTTCGTTCACTCGCTGGTCCCTCACTTGGACAATGAACTGGAATGGGAAAGGTAGTTTTGGTTTTAGTAAGAGTGTTATGGCATTTTCATCATCATCATCATCATCATCACCTTCATCGTCATCATCATCATCATCATCATCATCATTATCATCATCATCATTGTTTAAAAAGCAGAGTAGGAAGGAGAGTCTTGCTTGATTTACAGACCCCCAAAAATATATAAAATGTTTAAAACTTGTTTTATTGAATCTGCTCAAAGTTTCGCCACATAGGCTTCCTCAGGAGCAACTCAGGATCATCATTTTCATCATCATCATCATCACTGCTTTTCTCCTCCTGCATCAGGGTACACACCACGAACATACAGTTTCTACCGCTCCCTATTTTGGGATAGCCTCTTGATGTTATTTCATATCTTCCTATATTTTCTGTACATGTTACTCTCCTCCAGGTTCCATGTGGCCTTCTCCTTGATCTCTTACCCTGCGACTTCCAATCCAACAACTCGCAAAATAAATAAGTAATATTTAGACTGAAGATTAGAGGTGTTGCTGAAGAATTACATACAAAGAAAAGACAGAGGAGAGATAATGACAATAGATATTTGATAGGAAAGAAAGAGCAACCCACATCAGAACACCCGCCCACAGTAAAATCCTCGGCACTTACGTTAAAGCTGGTGTCCTGGTCAACATCGTCGGTGAGCGGTCTCTTCAGTGAGATGGCGCCGGTCTGCTCAATGATGTAGAAATAGTCCAGAGCCTTGTCGCTGTTAAGTGACCCGGTGGACAGAAGGCTGTAGCGGAGATCATCCTGTCAATGGAAAGAAACAGTCATAAAATATTAACTCTTTATCTCCGGCAAACCGCTCCCAGTGGCTCGCGGTCGGATCCACTGTGCCAGTGAGTCGCTGACAGCGGCTCGGGAACATTCCTTTACAACGACTTCGACATCAAATTACTCATTTTCGGCAAGGAAAACAGGTCTCTTATACCGGAAGTTCATTCAGTAGATTAAAAACTATCAAAATAGGTTTGTTAGTTTCGATTTTATGACCCATTTAATGACCTTTCTGTCATTTTTAGATTTAGCACCAAAAAGGGCCCCGGCGCAGTGGGTTTACCCCCTCGGAGACAAAGAGTTAAGAACATAGATATGATTATGTACGCAAATCAAACGTGAGGTGTGCTCACAAAATGAGTTACTTCTAGGATTTTAGCCTGATGAAAAAAGATACGTCAAATTTATAGGTTGAGTCTTTACAATTTACTAGTATTTGGTGATAAAAGACATGTTAAGCTTGAAGAGAATGGCATTATATTGGTTTAGAATCTATAAATATGACCTATGTGTTGATTTTCAGCCGATATCTCTATTCATGGATTGCACAAAGTAACTCATTCTGTCAGCACGTCTCACAAATCATCGGCACCCCAATCTTTTGTTCAAGAAGTTCAAGAACAGAAAGTAAAACTTTTCAGGAGAGATTGAAAAAAAAATGTTTCATTCTTTTTTTTTTAAGTGTGTATGTATCTTTTCTAATTTTCTCGAGTGTACGTAACCGATACATCAGAAAAAGAAACTACAATTTAAACATTTTTCAAATCAAAATTTGGGATTTAGCTTAGTCCATCTGAACAGATGCCATTGAAATATTTATTAAAGTTGACTATACTAAAGTAACTATACCCCAGTGGTAAATACAATGCTTGAGAATTTTCCAGTGAATAATACATGAAAGTTCTAAAACATTTATCAACTCAAAGTTTAAGGTAATACTTGTCAAGATGAAAATGCAATGAAAAAATAAACAATGAAACGTGTGCTCAGTAAATAACTTATTTTGTTTTGCCTTGATATTGTGCAGAATTTACAAGAGGTGATCTTACGAGAGATCATATTCTTTTATGTAAAAGCTGTACAAAGGTTGAAAAAAGGTTGACATGTCAAGCTGAAGTAAAGTATCTATTATTGTCTGTATTGCATTATGCGGTATTATTTTGAATGTACCATTAGAACATAAATGTACTGAAAAGAAAAAGAAAATTGACACAATCCAGTTTTTCTCCTACCCCGTCTCGGTCCGTGCCGGTCACTTGAATGACGAGGTTGCCCAGATTGTATGTCTCAGGGATCACTGTAGAGTACGGGCCGTTCACGAACGTTGGAGCGTTTGGATTACGAGTCACAAAGATGGGTACGGTTGCCGTAGCAACCCTGTTTGGTGAGGCATCATCGTAGGCAATCACCCGAAGCTGTGAACAGTTGTACACAAGAGAGGAATAACCGTCAGTTACATCAAAACATATAAACTATACATAAGAGTAATGAAACAGTGAATAATAAACTGCCATATCCACAAACCCTAATAGTAGAGCAAAATTTTCTGGTCTATCAACATTTTAAAAATACAGTTACCAGGTCTGTGATTTCATTTATATCTCATATGGTTCTCCATGAATACATTAAAGCTGCATTTGTTCCTGGCCTGCTTTAACTCTTTCTGTACCATGCACCAACACAGCATCATCCTAGCACACATTATTTCATTAAGTGTGGACCACTCTAGGTATAAAAAGAGTTAAAGCCCTAACATACGCATTATGTTCTCTCTGAATAGATTTTTTCTGTTTTTTAGGCTTTTTGTAACAAGTGGCTGTTGTGTATGTAGGTGTGTGTGCAAGTTTTTTTGTGGGACTGTCTGTACTCAAGCATTTATTGGAGAAAAAGTGAGCAGGCAGAGAGAGGGAAGAGAGAGAGAGTGAGAGTGAGAGTGAGAGTGAGAATGAAAGAAAGACTAAGAGAGAAAGAGAGAACAAGAAGAGAGAACAAGAGAGATAAAGAATAAAACACAGAAAGAAAAAGAGAATGAAAGTATGAGAAAGAGAGAAAGAAAGAAAGACAAAGAGAGAAAGAGAAAGAAAAAAAGAGAGAGAAAGAAAGAAAGACAAAGACAGAAAAAGAAAAACTGAAAAAGAGAGAGAAAGAGAAAGAAAGAGAGAACAAGTTTCTATGACAACTGCAATGATATCCCCGTGAACTCACAGTGTATGATGTGGCTAGGTCTTGCTTCAAGTCCTCCTGCACAAACACGGAGCCACTGACAGAGTCTACGTTGAAGTAAAACTCTGCCTGGAAGTCTCCGGTCACCTCGTACCTGATGGTGCCCTGAAACATAACAGTGAAGCCTCCATTACACGCAATGATAAATTGTACAAAAACTTGACGATCTATTGATTATTTCAGGAAGGTTACATGTACCTATGAATTGTACAAAACTGGACGATCTATCGATTATTTTTGGAAGGTTAAACGCAATGATAAATTGTACAAAAACTTGACGATCTATCGATTATTTTTGGAAGATTACACGCAATGATAAATTGTACAAAAACTGGACGATCTACCAATCATTTCTGGAAGGTTACACGCAACGATAAATTAATTGTACAAAAACTGGACGATCTATCAATCATTTCTGGAAGGTTACACGCAACGATAAATTAATTGTACAAAAACTGGACCGTCTATCGATCATGAGTAAAATCTTTGGGTGTAACCACAATATTGTACAAAGTTTGAACGATTGGACGATGGCTTGGAGACTCGGTCGAGAAATCAAATGCTGCTTGATATTTTCCATGCGATCACGATCAGATTTGGAGGAGACGCGCTGTGACGTAGAAGCACTTTAAATTTTGCCGCCACGCAGGATTAAACTTAGGGCTCAATATTTTAATAATGACTATTGCAGGTAAAAACTGATTTCGGAATCAGTGTCTCAAAATAAGCAAAGTTGCTCAAGGAGAACCTTTTTTGATGCGCTATTATGTAAATTTTAGCAATTTTATTATTAAGTTGATCGTCAATGATGAAGTTGCACATTCCTTTACGACGACTTTGACATCAAATTACTTTTCGGCAACTGCAGAAAACAGGTCTCTTATACCGGAATTTCAATCATTAGATGAAGAACTATCAAAATAGGTGTGCTAGTTTCAATTTAATTACCCATTTAATCAAGTTTTTGTCATTTTTAGACTTAGCACCAAAAAAGGGCCCCTGTGTAGTGGGTTTACCCCCCCCGGAGATAAAGAGTTAAGAAACTGCAATATGTAAAAATTCAAAATTTCAGCTCAGTACATCTTAATAGCTGGCCAACAATAAAAAGCCGGACGAATCTGTCAAAACGATGGTGTCGGTGGCCTAGTGGTCAGGCTACCGGACTCGTAATCATGAGGTTGCGGGTCGGGGATTCGAGCTGCGGGCCCAACGTTGTGTCCTTGGGAAAGACAATTTACACGAATGTTTCCCACTTCACCCAGGTGAAAATCCCAGCTATAGACAGTGAAAGATCTCGCCAGCTTGTTACTGTTTGAGTGCTTAACCAGCTGCTTGCACTGTACGCTTCCCGGGAAGCTAAGAATGTTTCTGAGAGTTCTACGGTCTGCTGGGGTAATAATATAGTGTAAAGCACATAGAGCTTGCTTTCGAGTGGGGATATGCTCTATGCTATTTATTATTATTATTAAAGCGCATAGAGCTTGCTTTCGAGTGGGGATATACGCTATACAAATGCTATTTATTATTATAATTAACCTCTCACCCTGAGGTCAGCATCAGAGGCCGTGACCCTGTAGAAGGTCGTGCCGAGGGCAGCTGTCTCCAGGGTGCTGGCCGAGTAAGGCGTGTTGATGAAGAAGGGAGGTGACTCATCCCTAACCACAGTCACGATAACGTTGCTGGTCGCAGTTCTCTCCGGGTTGCTCTGATCGCTTGCCTCAACGCTGAACTGTAGTATTAATGATTTTTAAAATAATAATAATAATAATAATAATAATAATGATAATAATAATAATAAGATAATTAACTAAAACAATAATGATTAATATCATTAATAATAATGATAATGATAATAATAAAATAATCAACTAAACAATAATAATTAATACTATTATTATTATTATTATTATTATTAATATAACAATAATAATAACAATAATGACAATAATAAGAATAATGATTTTAAAAATAATAATAATAATAATAATAATAATAACGATAATAACAATAATAATAAATTGAACTGTCATAACAATAATAATAATAACAATGGTTCATCCAGTGGGTTAGTTAAATTTATCTTATCATGTCCTATCATATCATATCTTATGATGTTGTTATCGATCCAGTAAAATTGCGAGGATAACCCCGTGAACTTACAATGTATGACGTGTATGATATCTATCATATCTTATGAAAGATTCCAGTGTCTTATCTTATCTTAGATTCATATCTTCTCTTATCAAGTCTTATCCTATCTTAGCTTCACATCTTCTTTCATCAAATCTTATCTCATCTTATCTATCTAGCGAGAGAGTAGCAGAGCGGGCCACGACTGTCTCACCCTGAACTGGTTGGAACCGGAAAGCGTTAGCGGGCTCTTCAAGGAGATGAAGCCCGTGTCGGAGTTGAGGAAGAAGAACTCGTTGTCCTCCACGTCTCCGATCAGTCGATACTTGATCACGTCCTGGTGACACAGAAAAGCAAAGATGAAAGCAAATTTTGTACCAAGGTCGATCATCTGGACTGACTATCAATCATCCAGACTGACCAAGACAATCTGACTATCAATCATCCAGACTGACCAAGACAATCTGACTATCAATCATCCAGACTGACCAAGACAATCTGACTATCAATCATCCAGACTGACCGGGACGACAGAAGGAGGGAGACGAAGGTGCATGTGGTGTATTTGGTTGTTTTTGGTTGTGGCAGGGGGTTAGGCCTAGCCTATTGTATTGTTTGGCTGAAAGTGTGAGAGTGAGTAAAGTGTGAGTCTGTGTTCAGTTATATTGTTTGCAAGTTGATAAAAGTCTGAGTTACTACTGGTGGGACTTGGAGAGGAGAGAGTTGTATCAAGGCAGAGGAGGCCTACTGACAGTATAGGTTGTGAAAAAGGCTAGTTAGAGCCTCGGTTCAGTTGTGCGTGAAGTGTGAGATTCCAATCCAACGCATTGGGGCCCCAAAGCTGCGGAAGGAATCACAACACAGAGCAGAGGAACAGGTTTGGCTAATTCCTGTTATAGTGGCATGTGACAGAAGGTTAGTAGTGTAAAATCTTTGTTTTATGTTCCAAGTAACAACAGTGCAGACAGAGGAAATGATGGGAAGATAATTTCAAATAATGGACGGGTGAGAATGGAACAACACACTGTGGAAAACTAAGAACTGTGAGGAACAAATGAATCTGGTGGAAAATTCTGCGGTGGTACCCCAACGGTCATCCAGACAACGAGATAGATGATAATGAAAATAAAGATGATGATGAGATAAATATGAATAATTAAGTTAATCGTCAATCCTCGGGACCGGATGCGAACGACGATAACGATAACCTGTAAGCACACAAGTTAGTCTGCTTTGACTATGAAAGTTAATTTTTACGAAGATTATTGGCCACATTCCTTTCACTGTTTTGAAAATATGATAGCATAGATGTAGGGTAACAAACACACTAACAATGTCATCACTTAGAAGCGGCCCCCATGGGATTTTTCGGCCTACTTTTATTAAATGCTAGGGATGAAGATGACGAATTATTTCCAAATTTTTGGTCACTCTATGCGAGGAGTTCGGAATGAGGGTTGTGTCCTGCCCCCCAGGACAGCCTGGTGGGGATCTAGAGTAAGCACCAAACAAACTTAACACTAAAAAACTAACACGCATGTCATTTCCTACATCGGAACATCATCATCGCCAACATAAATAATTATCCTCATGCTCACTATCACAATTACCATTACCGTCACCATCGCCAACAACATCATCATCATCAGCAGCATTATCATCATCATTATCATCATTGCCGACTCAACAATTCCCCTTTCATATAACAATCTGCACCATTACTTTCTTTTTACGTAACCAACAAAAACGGGCACCAAAATCAGGACACGGGGAAAAAAAAAATTAATCGTCAATTGTCATTTCTTTGGAATGAACAACCATTCAGAATTACTAAGCCGTAATTTCTTTTTAAAATTTATCGCACTTTCTTAATCTGTAGTATCAGTTGCATGAGCTCCAGAAATATTTTAAAGTCAAAATTCTATATTCTACATTTAGAATATGATGAAAACAGTTGAAACATCTAATTTAATGAGGAATGTAGCAGAACCTGCTCAGAGATGTTCATGGAACAAACTAAAAGAAACAGAATGGTTTTCTTACAAAAGGATCCAAGTCAGTGGCATTCACATCCACGATACTGGAGCCGATCTGTAGGTCTTCACTGACCACTCTCTCGTAGCTCACGGGGAAGAACACGGGTGGGTTGGGGTTGAGGTTCACCGATATAGTGGCAGTGGCAGTGGCTTGGACGCTGGGGTAGGCACTGTCGAAGGCGATGAGGCTCAACTGGGAATAACAATGAAAATAATAAATAATAATGATAAATAATAGCGATAAATCAAAGCGATAAATCATAAAGGTAAATCATAATGATAAATCATTATGATAAATCAAAATGATAAATCATAACGATAAATGATAAATAATGATGATAAATAATACAAATAAATAATGATGATAAATAACAATGATAAATAATAAGAATATCTGGCATTTATAAAGCGCTCAATCCGAATAATAAAAAGCACAAGTATTGAGAGCTCTAGAAATACAAGTAGTACCAGAAAGACAATACATTTTGTTCTGACAAAAATCTCTATGTATCTCTTAATCTAAGAGCAAAATTGGCTAGAGCTGACACTAGCAAGCTAAGAAGGTAGATAGGAGGACAGATTAGTACAATGCAAAATAGAAAAATGGTCTTTAACAAATCTTATCAATTCTCCAAACAAATTTTCTCTTTTATTTTCGTCTTTTTCCCATTCTTAGAAAAAAAATGACTAAAAAGATCAAAATTATTTAACCACAGTGACAATATTCTGTGTCACAGTCTTTTCTCATGCTTATTCCTTTAAAGTTCTATTGGACACGAAATTGCAGAGACTCTGACACTGGATCCTCCAACCCAAGTCAAAAGGAAACAAATTATACACAATATTGTATCCCCTCGCCTCGGGGGGGGGGGGGGGGGGGGGAGGGGAGCAAACTCTTCCATTGAATGCACCACTACTCACAAAGTGTGTGTCTGTGTGTCTGTGTTGACACTACACTACTCACAAAGTATGTGTCTGTGTGTCTGTGTTGACACTGCACTACTCACAAAGTATGTGTCTGTGTGTCTGTGTTTACATTACACTACTCACAAAGTATGTGTCTGTCTTGTATTTTGACACAGTACTACTCACAAAGTATGTCTGTGTATCTGTGTTGACACTACACTACTCACAAAGTATGTGTCTGTCTTGTATCGTGACACTAAACTACTCACAAAGTATTTGTCTATCTTGACACTGCACTACTCACAAAGTATGTGTCTGTGTTGACACTACACTACTCACAAAGTATCTGTGTGTCTGTTTTGACACTACACTACTCACAAAGTATGTGTCGGTCTTGACACTAAACTACTCACAAAGTATGTGTCTGTCTTGAATCTTGACACTACACTATTCACAAAGTATGTGTCGGTCATGACACTACACTACTCACAAAGTATGTGTCTGTTTTGACACAACACTACTCACAAAGTATGTGTCGGTCTTGACACTGTCCAGCCCCAGAGTTTGGGTGACGATGACATTGCCGGTGACCTCATTGATGTCGAAAAATGTCGGAGCAGGGTAGTTGCCGATCACACCAAACCTGATTTCTCCCTGAAATATAAAAAGATACACTTGTTCAGAAAGGGAGAATTTACGCTATTTTTTTTCCATTTTGCGTCTTTTTCAATTATTTTTTTTTTTTGGGGGGGGGGGGTTTACTTCCAAGGCTTTGAGTTCCCTTTCCCTTGAAAAGAACATTTATTAGGGGTGATACCCTCATATGACCTTATGCAGTTGCAAGCGCCGTAAAACTCTTTACTACTAAAACTGTGAGGGGGTGCTGACAAAATAAGTTACTTCTCGCAATCCATGAATAAGGATAGAAGTAGAACACAAACACAAGGGTGAAATTTGTAGATTTTTCAACTGACGCCACTTTCTTCAAGTTTAGCTTGTCTTTTGTCCTTTTCTGTTAATAAATAATATGCACCTAACCTATAAATGTTATCCATTCAGTTAGAATCTGAGAAGTAAACCATTTTGTCAGAATGCTTCACATGTCTTCAAAGTCCAAGGAAGAAAATGTGTGAGGCATGCTGACAAAATGAGTTACTTCTCGCAATCCATGAAGGCATATATCCGCTGAAATTGTGATACCTGCAGATCAAGATCGTGAGAAAAAAAACTGATACCTGCAAATCGAGATTGTGAGAAAAAAAACTGATACCTGCAAATCGAGATTGTGAGAAAAAAAACTGATACCTGCAAATCGAGATTGTGAGAAAAAAAACTGATACCTGCAAATCGAGATTGTGAGAAAAAAAACTGATACCTGCAAATCGAGATTGTGAGACAAAAAATGATACCTACAGATCAAGATCGTGACAAACAATGTGGTACCTGCAGGTCAAGATCCTCAGCCCTGGCGCGGAGCACGGTGGAATTGACGGGCACGGTCCTCTGTACGGTCACGCGGTACGGCAGCTGGGTGAAGCGAGGAAGCTGCTGGTCGCGGATGATGTTGATGATGGCCACAGACACGTCAAACTGCTCGGGGACACCCTGGTCTCGGGCTCGGAGGTTCAGCTGGGGAGAGATGAGAATGGAAAACATAAGTACAAGAATTTAAAAAAAATAATATATCTTTTTTTTATTTAGAACATTTTAAACAAAATTTTATCATCTTCGTCATCCAGTGCCAGATCTGCGACAGACATCGGCGATCATGGTTTTCCATTCATTCCTTTGCTCGGATGCTCTCAAAAATGCTACATTTCCCTGATCTTTCCCTGTTACCCATTTGTTTAGGTTCCCTAAGTATGTTGTTCTGAGCCTACCCCTGCCTCGCTTGCCCTCAATTTTGCCAGTGAGAGCTAGATGTTCAAGACCCTTATGTCTATTCAGGTGTCCCAAAAACTGCATTTGTTATTTCCTGATTGTTTTTAACATTGAGCGTCCCACTTGGGCTTCATCAAGCACTACCTCATTTGATTTCTTTTCCTTCCACGATACTCTTAGCAGTCGCGCGGTGTCTCAAAAACTGCATTTGTCATTTCCTGATTGTTTTTAACATTGAGCGTCCCACTTGGGCTTCATCAAGCACTACCTCAGTTGATTTCTTTTCCTTCCACGATACTCTTAGCAGTCTCCTAAGAAACCACATTTCTGTTGCTTCTATTTTATTTTCACTGTCTTTAGTGATTGTCCAGCATTCACAGCCATATAGAAGGGTAGACCAAACATAGCATTTCAGGACTTTCATTTTGGTGTTCATTGAGATGTTTCTATTTTTCAGGATTGGGCTCACTTTATTGAAACTAGCCTTAGCCATTGTAGTTCTCCGTTTTATTTCTCTGGAGCATTTGGCGTCAGATGTTATCATATATCCTAGATATCTAAACTGTTGCACTTGTTTGATCTTTTCACCTTTGCTAATGACATTACAACTAGGGTTTGCCGCTTTTTGTGATATTACCATGCATTCTGTTTTCTTTCCATTCAACAATAATCCTTTACGTTCACTTTCTGTTACAACAGTATCTAGAAGCAATTGAAGGTCCTTTTCGGAGCCTGGTATTAAAACTGTGTCTTCTGCATACCTGATGTTATTAATATTTTCTCCATTTACCTTGAGGCCTGGACATTCTTCTATGTTTCTACGGATTGTTTCACTGTACATGTTAAAGAGGTCTGGTGACATAACACATTCTAGCCTCACTCCTCGCCTGATCTGCTTATATTCACTGTATTCTCCATTAATTCGTACAGCAGCGTTTTGGTCCCAGTACAAATTTCGGATAATTCCTAGATCTTTTCCATCTATGTCTAGCTTTTCCAGTATTTTAAATAGTTCGATCATGTCTAACTTATCAAACGCCTTTGAATAATCTACGAAGCATAAATACAGATCTTTCTGTGCTTCAATACATCTTTCTTTTTACTTCTTTTTATTTTTAAAAAAAGGAATGAAGCAAACATTCTTTTTAACTATTGAAAAAAAGGAATGAATGAATCAAAGCTGAATTCAACTGCGGGGGGGGGGGGGGGGGGGGGAGAGAATGGAAAACTCATGTACAAGAATTTTTTTTTAAACAATACAACAATTTCTTAAGATAAAAAATAAACCAAAAAATATTTTTTTACTAAAAAAAAAGAAGTGAAAAGGCAAAAGAAAACCTTTAAATCTGACAATTTAAGACAATCCTCATATGACCCTGACATTAATTAAGCTGTACTTGGTCTCAGAGTAAACTCGTGTCCACACCAAAAGTCCAACAGCATTGATTGTGACTGACAAAGACACTGGAACTATTTGCAAAAGCAACAAATTGAGGAGCGATTCATTTACTCATCAGTCTACACAAATAAATAAAATTAAAATAATAAATTACACTTTTATTTGTCCCAGAAGGGCACTTTGTTTTACAATGGCAAACATACATACATAAATACATAATTATAAATACGTACGTACATAAATACATACATGCATAAATACATACATAAATACACACTATTACACAAATACAGAACAGTTTACTAACAATGCCACTGTCGGTCGCCACTGTGCAGCGCCCTGTAATTTGAGCTAGGGTTGTCGTGTCTTGCTCAAGGACACACTCCAGTGACCACCCATCTGATCCCCGTGTCACCGACACTTGCTTGACATTGCTTGAGTCAAAACTCACTACTCACTTAGCCACTGGAGCCCCAGTACTACGATATTTGAGTTACAGTCTACCTGCTCTATCATCACCCCTCCATGATATTCAGCTGTACAAACAATCACTTCCACTTTCCCACCTTGTGTTTCTTTAACATTTTTAAGTCACTTGGTACAATAATGCGCCTGTGAAAATTATCCATTCCAGTCACCAGGCTGGAGAGGTCCGTTGCAGTCTCTCTCGTGGCTGGGTGACTAGATGGGGTATTTTTTACTGCTGGCTGTGTGACTGCAAAGTGTTAATATTATCATAATGACACTGTCTAGAAAGTCCACCTGTCTATGACAACCACTTTCTCATAAACAACGAGTAGCTGTCTTGGACAATTTCAACTTTATTTTGAAATATCTGTTACTCTTGCATTGCAATATTTTTCTCATTTCCAATACAGTTTTTCCAAGCAAGTAATTATTCATTGTTTCAGGAAGCAACATCCCTGCATTCCGGACATGTCCATTGATGCGCTGTTGCTCTTTCCACTGATTGCCAAGCAGGCCCTTTTATTACCAAGCAGGTTTTATTTCCAAGCCGGTAACCAAAAGGTTAACCCCACAGCTCACCTGGTCACTGATCTGTACGCCCTCAGTCAGAGGCTTCTTGAGAGAGATGAAACCCGTGTCTGGGTTCAGGTAGTAATACTCCAGGGCTCGGGCATCGCCCACAAGCTCGTACTTCACAACATCCTGAAAGGTCAAGGGTATAAAAAGTACGGGGTCAAACTCTCCAGTCAAAGGAAGCATATTAACTTGATAGCCCATCACTAAAGATCACAATGATAGTTCTTCATTCACTGTCTAACAATGACCAATGCATCTGCAGAGCAGAATAATTCATAAATGAAACAAAAGAAATAAAGGATAAAAGGATAAAAGGACTTCTGCTATGGCTGATGAGATCACTTCTGGTAAGGAAGAGTTGCCATATTTTGAGCATTTGAAAAGTTTATCTCCACTTCTGGATGTGTACAGTTTTCAGGCTTCTCTCTTGGCATCAGCCTTTCTATAACCATTATTTCAACCTAAGAAAATGCAAAGTAGACAGGCAGAAGAAACAAGGGGAGAGTAAAGACGAAGGACATACAAGATCCACCCACCACCTACTTACATACTCGTAAAGGAAGAAAACTCAGACAATGATTTCTAAAAAGACATAAGTGGTGCTTGGGGGAAAAAATGCATTATACGTAAGTATTTGTGGGTGTCACAGGATATGAACATATAGGGATTTTAAATATTAGGATATGACTCCCAACTCCCCTAAAATGATCTCTGAGAAAAAGACAGTTACGAATCCAGCAGCCTAATTCCCATTATCCATCCACTTTTCATCTTTCAAGTCAGCATGTGCTGTTCAAAATTGCAGATACATGACTCCTTTACTCTTAATTCAGGCATCTACGATTTTCTAAATCCTGAATTTTCAAAAGACCAGGAATATAAACATTCTTATGATATTATTTCTAAAAAGCCTTCTGAAAAGCCACTTACACCATCAGAATCAACGGCGGTCACTTGCAAGACGCTCTGCCCCAGCTCAAAAGTGTCCGGGATTGTGGTCACGTACTGGGGCAGAGAGAACGCTGGACCCGACGGGTTACGGATCACGTTGATTGTCACCTGTGCCGTGTCGCGGTTGTTCGGGTACACAGAGTCGTACACGATGATGGACAGCTGGAAAACATTGAGAAATATGATTATCATATATCGTCATAAATGCGTGTGACTGTGAGTCTTATTGAGAATGTAATTACATACTACGTGTGCACGCAAATACTATGTGTGTTGAAGAGAAGTGAAGGGTGTGCATGTATGAACTTGTGTGTGTGTGTGTGTGCGTGTATTTGTTTGTGTGTGTGTGTGTGTGTGTGTGTGTGTGTGTGTGTGTGTATTTGTTTGTGTGTGTGCGTGTATTGGATTGTGTGTGTGTGTGTGTGTATTTGTTTGAGTGTGTGTGTGAGTGAGTGAGTGAATGTATATGTGTGTGTGTGTGTGTGTGTGTGTGTGTGTGTGTGTGTGTGTGTGTGTGTGTGTGCGTCTGTCTGTCTGTCTGAGTGTGTTTTGCACTTCATCTTATCTTATTTCAAACAGCCAATACAACAGAATATGTGCCAAGGCTTCAGAGCAATGCTACCATCAAAGCATCGAGGACAATATTATCTTATATTATGAATGTGACCCAGGTTTAGTTGATAATCAATAAAAACAAAACTATCTATCTTGAAAATTATATGTAATAGTGTCCAGCCCAGATGGAAGCAATAGCTCTAATATTTTATCTCTTGAAACACCCTTCATAATGATATAGAGTAACTTTTAAACATGCTTTATAAAATTTGGGTATTTCAACCGATTTCACTAATTTTTCTCCTAATTTAACCCGGCAGGACATTCAGAATCCCTTAATCCGGTCCACAACTTGGACTGGACACACTTGTCCACGCCTCATCTACAAAAAACCAACACTACAAAACCGGCCAACTTACAGCGTATGTGTCGCGACGTTGTGGAATCAGGCGCTCGTCAATTTTGGGGCATATGAAGTTATTGGTATTATCTAAAAGATTGTTCATTTGCTTGCCTTCGATGAAAAATTATCTATAAATTAACTTTAACAGAAGTCGAGATATCTGCCATTGAAGGAGGGGGGTCATCTGGTTTCAGAGGCAAAATAAACGAGAAAATGGCCACCAAAGTTTGGTAGATCTCATAGATTAAGCGTCCTTAGAAACTGCAAATTTAAATTTGCTGTGCCATTAATCAACGTTTTTCCATAAAACTCACACAAAAAAGTGTTTTTGAATGGACAAAGGAGGGGTTGAGCAAAAAAACAAAAATTCGAAAAAAAAGTTCTAAACTGGCTGAAAAATGCCAATTTCTCGGACTTAATTCTTTTGACGAGCGCCTGATTTCACCACGATGTCTCACATATGATGTTGTTCTGTTTTGGCAGGGCATTCAGGATCACTTCATCCCATCCAGGACTTGGATACACTTACCAGTGCCTCATCTACAACAACCAACATCACAAAACTATCCAACTCACAGCGTATGAAGTTGCTCTGTCTCGATAGTGTATTCAGGATCCCTTCATCCTTGGATACACTTACCAGTGTCTGATTTACAACAACCAACACCACAAAACTATCCAACTCACAGCGTATGAAGTTGCTCTGTCCACCAGCAGAGCCGAGCGGTCAAAGAGAGTCACAACACCGTTGTTTCTGTTGATCGTAAAGAACGCTGGAGCCACCCCAACAGGCAGCACCTCGTACTGAAGACTTCCCTGAAAGAAAAAAACATTGAGCTTCAAATATTTTCTTAGAAGCAAAAGCACTGAGTTTCTTATATTTCCTTTGAGTAATAATGACATGCACTACGTATGAAGACATATATTTTGGTTTGAGTACAATTGGCAGGCAAAATGTTGGCCGAAATTTTAGTTGTTGTTGGGGTTTTTTTCATTAATATTTTAAAATCCACATAAACTAGTTGGCCGAAATTTTAGTTGTTGTTGGGGTTTTTCTTCATTAATATTTTAAAATCCAGATAAACTAGTTGGCCGAAATTTTAGTTGTTGTTGGGGTTTTTCTTCATTAATATTTAAAAATCCAGATAAACTAGTTGGCTGAAATTTTAGTTGTTGTTGGGGGGTTTTTTCATTAATATTTTAAAATCCAGATAAACTATTTGCCTTGTCTCTGTTGAGTAAATGAAACGGAAATAGTTTAGGCACCACAGGAAAAGTTTTCCAGTTTGTTTTCAAGCGTTTTTCTAATATATTTAATAATATTCATCACTCCCAAAAAAGTAGAGGCCAGTCAAGTAAGTTCTAGACTGCATGGATCTTTTCCTTTCAGTTGGGACTATTATATTTTGCTGCTCCAATCTAAAAATTCAGTCCCTGATTCAGTCCCCGATTACTCTTATGCAACAATCTCAAGATTTTCAAACGAGCCTTTTCTCCCGGCTAGGTGATAAGAACATTTACAAAGCAACAAATTCAGTTTCTAACACACTATACTTAAAGGCTTTGAACACCTTGATCTCACTGGTAAAGTAGAAGGCAAACACAGCAGGGGTAATAATAATAATAATAATAATAATAAATAGCATTTGTATAGCGCATATCCCTGCTCAACAGCAAGCTCTATGCGCTTTACACAATATTATTACCCCAGCAGACCATAGAACATTCAGAAACATTCTCAGCTTCCCGGGAAGCATACAGTGCAAGCAGCTGATTAAGGGCTCAAACATTAACAAACTGACAAGATCTTTCACTGTCTATAGCCGGGTACCCATTCTCACCTGGGTGAAGTGAGGAAAATGTGTGTAAAGTGCCTTTCCTAAGGACACAACATCATCCCCTGATGGGATTTGAACCCACGACCTTACGGTTGCAAGTCCGAGAGCCTAACCACTAGGCCACCGACTTCAGAAAAAAAAATTACATCTCAACATTATCTCTAATAGGAAAAAGTCAAGTAGGTGAAGGGTAACAAGGACTTTTCAACATCCCAAACTAAAAAATATCACCAGGGTCGTCCACACAGGGGTCCAAACATACCACATTCAGGATTCAAACAAGCGCCACCCACATAGTAGTTTTAATTTAAGTAAGAGTTTTATGTCACTTGCAACACAATAAGGTCATTTAAGTGATGAAGAAGGGATGTGTTACAAGAGAACTATAACACACGCAAAAAAGAAGGAGAAGAGATAAGGACGATAGATGTTTGACAGGAAAGAAGGAGCAAACCCCACCAGAGCACCCGCCAACCACCTACACCCATATAGTAATTCAGGATGATCCCAACTTGGGTAACAGCCAGACAAACCATGACTTACCACAAGGTCCTGGTCTGTCGCCGTGGCCCGAGACACAGAAGTTCCGTTGAACGACGACTCCGCGACGCTGCCGAAGTACGGGTCATTGAGGAACACGGGGGCGAAGACATCGTGTCGTACACTGATGGTCACGTTAGAGATGCTGGTCCTCTCGGGAATCCTCTGGTCACTGGCTCGCACTTGAAACTGATGGATGAGATGAGATGAGATGAGATGAGAGATGAGATGAGATGAGATGAGATGAGATGAGATGAGATGAGATGAGATGAGATGAGATGAGATGAGATGAGATGAGATGAGATAAGATAAGATTAAATAGGAAGGGCTAGGATAGGATTGGATAAGATAAACAAGACAAGACAAAACAAGACAAGATAAATTAAGATAAGATAAGAAAAACTTTCTTGATCCACAAGAGAAATTTTGGATAAAAGTAGGATGATTTTTTAAAATTAACATAACTCACAAATGCACGCAAGAGGACAACACTATGTACATGATTTTTTTATTTTGCTCTTCAAGAAATGCTCAGATATTTTCAGTTTTGTTTTACAATAAGTCAAGCACGGGCAAGCATGTTAACTTTGCAAAATGAAAAAAGCGAATCTGAATATCTTATGGCCAAAGTAGGACAAAAATGGGTAACATCTGTTCTAATACACACGCCCTCAAGAGTGATACTAAAACTGACACAATAGCATATGTACTCAAGGGCACTCCATGAGATAAAATATTCGATCTGTTGCTTCATTTGACCCAAAAACTACTAATTTTAAATTTCAAGACAGACAGTTTTGTTCTATATTAATCATCAACTCACCAATGACTACATTCATTATCAATTACTGGGTCAACTTGCCGGTTCGACAGAAATTTCTCGCAGACCACAGCCATAGTTTGCTCATGCCTACTATTTTAGTCTTCAAGACCTGCACTTACCCTCAGTAGATCTGTGTTGAGAAGGGAGATCTTCGTGGAAATATCTCCGGTTCGTGGATTGAGGAAGACAAAGTCGGAGTATATCGTGTCCACAGTGTCGATGATGCTGTAGTCAATAATGTCCTGAAAGGAGAACAGAGAGATGTAACAACGATAATAATAATAATAAAGCAGATAATTTCTATAGTGCCCACTCCCTAACACAAAACATGTATCCTTGACTGAACATACATAGGCTCTATACTCTATTGATTAACATCAACACATAAGCTGACATTCAATCTATCACAGAACAATCAATGACTATATGCACACCACAGGAAGTAAAAAAAAGTACTCTGAATAGAAAGAATATTAACATGGCATTTCATAAAGAATTTTTTTTAATGAATTTCTTTTATTTTGTGTCTGACTTTGTATCCCTGAAATGTTGTGAGAGAGAGAGAGAGAGAGAGAGAGAGAGAGAGAGAGAGAGAGAGAGAGAGCGCGAGAGAGAGAGAGAGAGAGAGAGCGAGAGAGAGAGAGAGAGCGAGAGAGAGAGAGAGAGAGAGAGAGAGAGAGAGAGATCCAATAGCAAACAATTCTTTGTTCTTTTTATCCTTTTTATAAGACAGTTGATAACACTTGTCCATTTATTCAAAAACTCTTTTCTCCCTCATTCATTCATTTCTTAATGTAAATAACTGTTGGCAACTTCCCTCGTTCACTAATTCTTATTCATATCTTTGTTAATATGAATCAATTCATGTATTTGTTTACTTCTAACTAATAGATTCATTTTATTATTCTCCAGTTATGGTCTTTAAAGACAAGTTCAATTGTACTTATAAAATTTCCAGCAACACGCTCTGAGTATCATGTCATTACGACATACATAAACGTTCTATCTCATAACAACAAAAAAACATTTTCCTTTTTCTTCACTTTCAAACGGTCCTCACAAATTAAACGGTAAAGACTTACGCCATCAGCATCACTGGCCACCACTTTGACCAAGAAAGTCCCGATGGGTATGGTATCCTGGATGGACGTAGCATAGTTGACAGAGGTGAACACCGGTCCGTTCTCGTTCCTCAGGACCGTGATGTTCACGACGGCTGTGGCCGTCTGGATGCTGAGGCCTGTGTCAGCCTGAGCTTCCACCAACAGCTGCAACAAGAATAAACTCCATTAACATTTTGCAGTCACACAGCCAGCTGTACAAAATACCCCATCTGGTCACCCAGCCAGGAGAGTGACTGCAATGGACTTCTCGGGCCTGACATAGAACTGCACTAGATGACTGGAATGTATCATTTTCACCAACGCATTATTGCGCCAAGTGACCGCAAAGTGTTAAATGACAATCTATATTATCATATTTTAATTTAGATTCTTCCTCTTCTGCAAGTGTCGGGTCTGGACCAGATATTGATGATCATGGACCATGGTGCCCCACTCCTTTTTGTTGTCTGTCTTCTTGGTCAGCTCGGATTTTCTCCTTGTGTGCTTTATTGCATCAATGAATAAAATAATAAATAAATTCTAAATTATTAAGCCCATTTGGACTTCTTTTTTTTAATGGCATACATCAATAAACAAATACATAATATATAAATGCAGGAACAATACACAATATCACGAACATGAAGAATCCACTTATTGTTGCTGGTCCCCTCTGTGTGTGCCCTGTTATTTTTTTTGGTTAAGTTTATATATTGTGTCTTGCCCAAGGGCACATCACGTGACCCCCCACCTAAACGCCATGTCAATGATACAAATTGAGATTACATGTGTGTGTGTGATTGTGTGTGTGTGTGTGTGCGTGTGTGTGTGCGTGTGTGTGTGTGTATGTGTGTGTGTATATGTGTGAGTGCGTGTGTGTGTATGTGTGCATGTGTGTGTGTGTGTGTGCATTATAGAGAGAAATGATAAAAAGGGAGGAAGTAAGCAAAAAGGGAGAGGGAGAAGGGGGAAGGACAGAGAGTGAAAGATGGAGGGAGTGGGAGGTGGGGAGAAAGAGAAACAGAAGAGAGAGAGGGAGAGACAGACAGAGTTTGGGGGGGGGGGTCCCCTCAACATTACAAAATTATGTCTAGCAGAGCGGAAACTGTTACAAAAGCCCCCCCAAAAAGAATCAAATCGATTACAAACCTGATAGAAAGTGAGCCTGGCTGGGTCCTGCCTCAAGTCGGAGCGTAGAGTGATCACACCAGAGTTTCCGTTGATGCCGAAGTAGCTGGGGGCGGGGCTAAAGCCAAGCACACGATAGGTCGGGTTCTGGAAGACAAAAGAAGAGAACAGATAAATAACACAGATAAACTTACTTCTTCTTTCAATCTTTGCAAGACTGAAAGAGCAATGACCGGTTATTGTTTTGCACTTTGATCAGTGTAAAGCACCTAGAGCTGTGGGCACAAGGGAGTAGGTGCTATAAGAATGCACTTAAGTATGATTACTATTATTATTATTATAATTATTATTATTATTATAACTATTATTATTATTTTCATCATCAATTATTATTAAAACCAAGTTGCCAACAATACAATAAAGGTAGTATTTCAACAATACAATATTTATTCCGTTTCTTCAATGGATCAATAAATTGGGAATTCAATTCATTTGATACGTTGACCTCCTTCAGCATGCATTATCCTTTGAATATGGTGGTGTCACTGAATGATTGAATCAGACACTTTAACTACACAAGCGAGCCTTTTCATAGAAATGTGAACACTTTTAACCACAAGGGGGCTATCAAAGGTAAAGTTTTTGCCCCTTGTTCAGTTTCTTTAAAATACAAGGAGAGTTTACTCTGTAACCAAACATAAACACCAATGGAAACCAAACTTCTCCTATAGGTAGGGAAATGCCCATTTTTGGTGTAGGTCAAGATTTCTGGAAACCCCCAAAATCTGGGTTAGCCCGCATGTGTCATGATGTTCGATACTTATACTCGAATATAGTGAAGATGTTCGATACGAAAATAAACACTTCCCTTCCCCATGAAATCAATATGGCTGAATGTTTGCTATCGTCTTGTGCTCGTCTGATTTAGATCAAATATCAAGAATACATAACATCATAACAGCATGTGCTTAAAAGCGACCATCTAGGTGTGGTATTCGTAACTTACGCCCGGCTGTGCTCCTGTTGTGACGATGAAGTCGTTGACGTTGGTGTTCTCGCTGATCTGCACCGTGTAGCTGCTCAAGGTGAAGGACAGGACGCCGGTCTCCCTACGCACTGTGACTTCCACGTACGTCTGGTCAGACCGCGAGGGGCTACCGCCATCCTGAGCTAGCACTCGGATCTAAGGACAGAAAAATTTTCTGTTAACTCTTTAACCCTATCCGTACGTCGTGTTTTACTATCGCATCCATACGACATTGGGAACTCTGTGCCACCACTTTCCAAAGAGGAAATTTTCTCATTAAACGAATTCGTACACTTTTCATAGCAGTCTGTCAAAATGATTTTTCGAGAAATACTGAAAGTTTCAAAGAGATCTTCGCACTAGACGTATTTTAAAATGTGAACAATACAACCTGGGGTTACAAAATAACCCCAAGGCGTAGGGATAGGGTTAAGGATGTAGCGAACACATAACATATTGGATCAGCAGCACACCAAATGCAATGTTGAGGCATATTTCCAAGCTTCATGCACAATCAAACACATAAAATTGCTTATTTCATAGTTGAAATAGTATTGTTGTCTGCCTTTCTAAGTTTCACATAAAGAAAACAGAAGTGAAAAATCTGTAGGAACAACAATTTGGTGCTTGTTTTAAATTACCCCTAAAAAGTGCATCTACAGAGCAGGGAAAGAGACAGAGAAGGGTATACTACGATAATTACCCTGAAGAGAATGATGTTAACATTCTGAGCCCTGTCTGATAATACCAATCCAATCCCCTGAATAAATGAAGCCATTACAATACTCACCCTGAAGAAGAAGTTGATATTAACATCTTGAACAGAAATAGCTGAATAAGACTTTTACTCACCCTGAACAAGTTGATGTTAACATCTTGAACAGACTTGAGCAAAGTGATCTCTCCCGTGTTTGGGTTGACGAAAAAGAATTCCGAAGCACGATCGTCCCCAACGATGGAGTATACCACCTCATTGTTAGGAGCCTGTGATTCACAGAAAGAAATATAGTACCTTAGCATCTTCAAATGTGCAGTAGGTGTGAAACAGAATGTTGTTATTATAGAGATGATCAGCTAAGCTTGCACTGTATGCGTCTGGGGATGCTGAGAATGTTTCTGGGCGTTCTAGGATCAGCTTGGGAGGTAATACTAGTAAAGTGCAAGTAGCATGCTGTAAAGAATGGATATGCAGTATATAAATATAATTATTATTACTGCTACATAGTTGGTATTTATAACATGTAATTCAATGTAATGTGAACATGAATCATTACTAATGTCCAGCAGTCTAAAACCCACTAACATCATACTGAAAAGTTGTACAACAGTGCCCAACAACAAAAGTTCATTCAACCCGTCTATCATGACCTCTCTATGTTATACACTATTATATACACAAGAGTATAACAATTACTATTATTATTATTTTCATAATTATCATTATTAGTTCTTCCTACTGCCATCATTAACGATTGTTCCGTTATCATCAATATTGGTTCACAATGCTTTAGGTTGGAAAAAAAATTATTCAAAACTGAGAAGTGAACAATAATCTTGATCCTTTTATCTCGAGTCCACACATGCCATGTGAGCAGCAGTGCACATCAATCAAGTGTCACTCACTACCAAAGACAAAATATTCTAGTTCCAAACATTACTCAGTTTCAAATGCTTCATCCTGGTGTTAGCAAAGTTCAGAACAAACAATGTTTCATGTCAGGTTTATAAAGACAAAAACAAAACTAAGAAAAACAACCAGCCTATGAGTGGTGTAGCGATCCTGCACTTTGCCGTTGCCTGCCTAAGACCCAAGTTCCATTCCTAAATGAAGAGAATTATTATGGAGTGTCTCTGCCTTTTTGCAGAGACATTATATCCCTCTCAGTCTGGTTAGGGTTAGCAATGACAGCCTGGTTAGGGTTAGCAATGACAGCCAGGGCCAAAGCCCGCCTTCTAAATTATCTACATTAAGAAAAACAGTATAAGCAAAGTCTTACAGTAGTGTCAGCATCAAAGGCGAAGAGTCTGGCAATGAAGGAACCCACAGTCGTCGTCTCTGGGATTTCTCTCTGCCAGGGGAAAACATCCAACAATAGTGTTAGTGACAACATAATGCATGATAAGATACACAACAAGAGGTAATCCCCCGTAAACACTCTTCACACAGAGAAGCATACTCCTACAAATGTTGTTCCTCACTACAAAATATTCTGTACACAGAGAAGTAGTATGTTGTTCCTTAAGTTGAAAGAAAAATGTTTGTACATTTTAAATTTCATTTTAAATTTTACCCTAATCTTTTTCCTTCATCCTTTGCTTATTGTAGCAATCTCGATCACATAATTTTTTTCTTCTCCAAATCACAACACATAGTTCTAAAGCAAGCGCAGTCTTTTATGAAGAAAATATCAAACATCATTGCATCCACAGTAAGAGATTCCTACCTCAGCTCTGCCCATTTTCTCTACTTAAAGCAACAGCAGTGATTTAATAGAAAGTTCTTTTTTTTAAAATATACATGGATGGTTGGCAGATGCTCTTGTGCCGTTTGTTCCTTCGTACATTTCAAATACCTATCATCCCTATCTCTACTCTTTCCTTTTTTGAAATTTATTTTACTCTCTAGTAACACCTCTAATCTCCAGCACTGATTTGACTTATCTGTGTTGCAGGTGCTGTGAAACAAATCACAAATTTCTTAAAATTATTAGAAAAACTGATTCGGTCTCTGCCACTTAACAAGAAATAGTAAATTTGTTTGAGAATATGAATTGCCATTTTGAGACAATAGCAAGACATGTCCAGCACCTGCAGGATTTGAGAGTTGTTGTAGATAGGAGGGAAGAGGTTCCTGATCACGTTCACAGAGACCGTGGACGTCGCTGTTCTCGAGGGGACACCTCCGTCCTTGGCCAGCACACGAGCCTGAACAGGACAAAAAGACATAAAAAATCATTAAAAGAATAATAATAATAATAATAATAATAATAATAATAATAATAATAATAATAATAATATGTGTCCCGACGCTGCAGAATCAGGCGGTCGTTAATTTTTTTGTATAGGGGGCTATTGGTATCATCTTAAAACCTGTTCATTTGTCTTCCTTTTGGTAAAAAAAATCCATCTATCTTGAAAAGAAGTCGAAATATTAAAAAGTTACAATTGAAGTAGGTCAGGGTCACCTCATTTCACAGGCAAAATTAGCAAGAAAATGGCCGCCAAGGTTTGGAAACTTCAATAGCCTGAGAGTCCTTGGAAACTGAAAATCTACTTTTTTTGTGCCTTTAATCAATCAGTAAAATCCACACAAAAATGTGCTTTTAAAAGGACATAAAAGGTGTTGAGCCAAACAAAGAAAATTAGAAAAAAATTGCACATCGGCCAAAAAATACAGATTTCTTTGGTTTCAATATTTTCTCGAACGCCTGATTTCACCACAATGCCTCACATATTAATAATAATGCAGATGTCCAGCTGCATCTCTTCAACATCTACGTCACTCCTCCAAGTACTTTAACGCCTTTTTTCTCTTTTCATAAAAAGATTTCATCTCAAAGCTAGGCGGGTTAATGTTCATATTTGTTTTCCTCAAGATGTTTACAGCCAACTTACCACATAGATAGAACCAGTGTCCGATGCAATATCAGCGTTGATGCGGAGTGACAACAAACCCGTGGCAGTGTTGACTTGGAAGAAAGCTGGCGTGTTCCCATCACCGATCAGCTCATAGGTCAGGCTGTTGAATGGACTCTGTGGAGAGAGAGAGAGAGCAAAGTGTGGTTTGTTAAACCCCTTTCAAGCATACACTGTCAGAAAGAAAGGACAATAAGAGCAGGAGCAGCTGGCTACGATATTTTCTACGTATTTAACAAAAGGTACAGAGTCAACAAGTCAAGAGAAATATTTTGTCCAAATTAAAATTCTAAATGTTGGGGGAAAAGCAAAAGAAGATGCATAATTTAGGTACAACTGTTAAAAGAATTAAATGATTTTTTTCTCTACCATGAAAAATGTTGCTGTCCAAGACCTCCACCAGTCTAAAAAAATAATAATAATAAAAGACATTTACATAGCTCTCAACCCCGATTAAAATACACAGGCTCTGAGCGCTTTACAATACAGTACAGCGTACAATAGTAACAAAAAACTTTGTGTTCTGACCAAAAAAAAATAACGCCAAATATTCATCTTATTAATTAAAAAACAGACTGCTGACGTTTGAATGAATCAAAGGATTTGATCGTTCTTAAAGTACTTGGCAAAGCATTCCAGATCTTGGGGCCTTGATATTCAAATGTCCCTTCACTACTTTTCTCCTCAACAATGGGTGGCCATCTTGGACAATTTCAACTATAATGTCTTCCTCCAATCAAATAAAGAGATCAGAAGGTTTACTGTACCGTAGTGTCCCTGTCAATAGCTGTGGTCTGATACACGCTGGAGCCTCCAAGCTCGTTTTGCTGAATGACTCGGTTGTAGGGCTCATTGATGAATTCTGGGGGGAACTGGTTCCTCAGCACGGAGATGGTCACATCCACGGGGGACGACTGGCGCTGTGGGGTGCCCAGATCGGTGGCCAAGGCTTGGAACTACAAGGTGGTAGATGAGGGAAATATCATATCATGAATGCTACAGAAAGGCTACTACAAATACTACTACTACTACTGCTACTACTGCTACTACTACTACTGCTACTACTCCACCTCCTCCTCCTCCTCCTCCACCTCCTTCTCCTCCTACTACTACTACTACTACCACTACTACTACTACTACTATTACTACTACTACTACTACCACTATTACTACTGCTGCTGCTGCTACTGCTGCTGCTGCTGCCGCTGCCGCTACCACTATTACTACAACTACTACTACAGCTACTGCTGCTGCTGCTGCTGCTGCTACTACTAACTACTATTGCTACTAGTAGTACTTCTTATATCATAATCTATAGCATTTGTATAAAACATTTCCATAATTTACAATACTCAATATGCTTAACAAGATATAGAACTATTTGTAGCCTGTGAAGGCATTAAAATACATGCAGCAATCACGAACAAGAGCAATTAACATACATACTTTAATAAAAATGTTACAAATAATTCCACAAAAATTATCAGTTTCACAGTCAAATTCACCCCAAAAACCAAATTGAAAACCAAGGAAAGACAACTGCTTTCAGACTTACACCAACATTGCATGATAGATGTCTTAGCATATAAAATACAGATGACGATGGATCTGGATCAGGGGAGTCGAAGAAATTTGAGTAACAGAAGTATGTGAACACACTCCGTTAATTTCTCCTTATGAGGGAGCAATAACATTTATCTCATCACCTTGTCTCTTTTCTTCTGTCTTATCTATCACATCTTATCATATTTTGTCTTAGTACAATGTACGTTCAAGCAGTTGTATTTTTTGTTCAGATGAATTTACTGCAAAGCATCTAGAGCTGCACGGCATATGTTAACATGGGGAGCAACCCTCAAAGTCTATTTTCTGCCCGAGATCAAATCTAAGTACACATATAAATTAGGCATATAAAAGTCTCTTCATACGTACTTTTATTTTTGCATAGCTAAAATGGTTGCTATGGAAAAGGCCGACATCTTGAAGATAAACAATGAATTAAAAATCTGTAAGGCTTTCTTATTTACTGACCACAATTGACGAAATTTGGTGAGAGTATACCTGACCAGTCTCTATCAACGTAACAGAGAGTATTTCTAAATAACTGTAAATGAAAAAGAAACATGAGAATTTTCCCAATGTACACCATCTATGTTTCCTGAAAGTTTCATGTCAAAAGGATGAAAACTAAGGAATGAGTAGTGGAAAAGCTGAGAAAAAATTACATTTTGAGAAAAACAACAATTATTGTGAAAATTCACTATATTTTAACCCAGCCTCATGTTTTCAAAGGCAAATTCAGACGAGAATAAAGATTTTCTCAATAGCCTCCTTGCTATTCTCAAACTACGAACTGGTTAACCTTAAAAAATCAGCCAACATCTCAATTTGCACAGCTTGACCCAAAATCAACCAAACTGAGGGTCCATTAAGTCGGCGCTACAGAAATTATCTCCCTTATTACTGGCAGTCGTAGTACCTGGAAGATGGATACGTTCCTGTTGAGCTCGTCTGCAAGGGACCGTTTGACGGTGATCACACCACTGATCGGATCGATGGCGAAGTAGAACTCATCCAGAGTGTCACCGATGAGACTGTACCGAACGTCGTTGTTGGGAGACTGAGAAAGGAGCATGACAGCCAGGTGAGTGGTATGTTTTATGGTAGGCTTAGTTAGAATTTTACGGGTACTTGCAACACAATTAGGTGGTATTAATGCTGAAAGTTAGAGATGTCACTGGATAGTAACGTGTGAAGAAAAGAATAGGGGAGAAGAGGACGATAGATGTTAGATAGGAAAGAAGAGGAAAAACCACACTAGAGCACCCTGCAAGAACCCACTTGGTAGTTTGAAAGCTAATTCTAGGGGAGATTCGCAAATTAATAGTTCATATCAGAATCGTACAAGAACTTCATTCTGTCCGGGAAATTCCTAATTTCAGGAATACTGCTTCATGCTTCAATATGTCTTCAAGGAATGTGGAAGCATATTACGTGTATAATATATATGTATGTTATATTTGTGTGCATCAATGTGATATGTATACTCTTGTTTTATATACCAAAGAAAATAATGTTCAATTAATCTTTAAAAAAAAAGATTTTTATAAACTAAGAAATTAAACGGTTAGTGTGAGAATCTTATCCTGTCATACCGTGGTGTCAGAATCCGTCGCTTCCACTCGGATGCCAACAGCAGAGCCGACAGCCTGGGTCTCCAGGATCTGGTTGGCGTAGGACGTGTCTCTGAACAGTGGGGAGAACAGGTTCCTGTCTACCGTGACCTCGACCTTGGTGATGTCGCTCAGGATTGGGTTGCCGCCATCCTGGGCACGCACTCGGATCTGGAGAACGAGAACAGCGGGTGGTTTACAGGTAATCCAGTGTGGTCTGCTCCTTCTTTTCTATCAAACATCTATAATCCTCATCTCTCCTCCTCTTTTCCCTTGTATATTTCTCGTTAGTAACACCTCTAATCTTCGTCACTTTTATGAACTATTTGTGTTGCAAAAAAACTCTTCAAGATCTTCACTTATATTTTATAGATTATTTCCAGGCTTCAACATGGTCAAGCTCAAATATCTTGTGGAAATTTAGAAAAACCTCAAAATCACCTTAACGGTGTAATTATCTCACTGTCTACATAACCCACTCCCTATGTACTTATCCCACTTCTTATGTACATATCTCACTAACTGTCTACATATCCCACTCCATATGTACTTATCCCACTCCCTAAGTACATATCCCACTCCCTATGTACATATCCCACTCCCTATGTACATATCCCACTCCCTATGTACATATCCCACCAACTGTGAAGTCATCCACTGACCGTGTACTTATCAGTGGGGTCAGCGGCGATCGACTGGGCCAGGCTGATGACACCAGACGCTGAGTTGATGGAGAAGTAGCTGGGAGCCGAGTCATCACCAATGATGTCATAGATTACCGAATTGTACGGTGCCTGGAACAAACAAACAAAACATAGTTCTTTAGAAAATCAATCAAAAATGCAAAAGAGCGACAGACATTTCAAAATGCTGTCAAAATTGTCCAAGACAACCACTCATTGTGAAGAGAAAAGTGGTTGTCTTATATAGTCATCATCGATGATGTCATAGATTACGGAATTGTACGGTGCCTGGATCAAAAACACAAACACAGCTCATTATTTGGAAAATGAATAAAAAATGGAAGAGATACAGTCAAAATTGTCCAAGACGGCCATTCATTGTTGAGGAGAAAAGTGGTTGTCTTATGAAGTTGAATGTCTTGGAGAGTGTCATTATAATATAGAAAAATACGCAAGGGAGGAATTCATACACGGATTGTCATTTGTATACATGGCTGTCTTAGACAGATGGCTATTAGAACAGGTTAGACTGTATTTTGACTGTCAAAACTGTAAAGCATGTTCACACTTTAATCATAAACGTGTCGACTGCACTCGTACTAAGAGAAAAATTTGAAAGATATTTCTTCTAGTTTCCTCTTGTTCTTGAACACAGTAGACCATAGAACACTTCGAAACATTCTCAGCTTCCCGGGAAGCATACAGTGCAAGCAGCCGATTAAGCGCTCAAACACTAACAAACTGACAAGATCTTTCGCTGTAATAATATAGTGTAAAGCGCATAGAGCCTGCTGCTGAGCGGGGATATGAGCTATACAAATGCTATCTATTATTAATTTATTATTATTAATAACTTGAGAAATATCTTACATTTCCCACCGGTGAAAAATCCAGCTCCTAAAACAAATAACCACACACCAGATGTTTTTTTATTTCCTCGGAAGTAATTTATCAAATATAGAGTACGCTGCTATCTGCAGTGCCTTGGGGCTTCTGGTATCATTACAAATTGCTATCATTTTGTTTACTTTGCTCTATTTACCATGCTAGCTTCCTGTGGTAGATAGCAAAATTTATAACCTTCCTTCTTCCTTGGATGTTTAAGGTCATCGTCAGTTCAAGATAGATGAACTAATATTATTACTATTATTATCATTATTATCATTATTATTATTATTATTATTATTATTATTACTATTATTATTTTGATTATTATTTTTGCTATTATTATTATTATTATTATTATTATTATTATTATTATTTTTATTATTATTTTTGCTATTATTATTATTATTTTTGCTATTATTATTATTATTATTATTTTTGCTATTATTATTATTACAGCATGCATGATTGACCAGCTCAGGAGAAGAGTTAATTTTCTACAAATAATACACAATAGATTTTTTGTATGACATCACATAAGTAATATAGATTATGAAGCTCATATAAAGCTTGTTGCTGAGCGAGGATATGCACTATTAAGATGATATTTATCTATTATTGAATTTAGTCGGGGGGGGGGGGGGGGGGGGGGGGACAAAGGTTCACTCACCCGTGTGTCTGCGTCCGTTGCGGTGACTTGAGCCACCGAGACTCCGATGAACGCGTTCTGGGCCAGCTGAGCTTCATAGGGCTCGTTGATGAAGATCGGAGGGTTCTGATTGCGGATCACATTCACCACGACCGTCGCTTGAGGGCCAAACAGAGTGGGGTTGCCATTGTCGAAGACTGAGACTTGGAACTGAGGATAGATAGCAGTAGAACAAAATATGAGATGAGATGAGATGGGATAACAATTTTATTGATCTCCACAAAGAAAAATTTTCTTCATCGTAGTAAATATATGCATGAACACACAAGGGTCAAAACACACTCACACACACCAGCATGTACATACACACACACACACACACACACACACACACACACACACACACACACACACACATACACACACACACACACACGCACACACTTACATACACTTACATACACAGATGCACGCAAATGAATAGACATTGGATGGACACACAAACACATGAACATATTTCCACATACATAAATCACATTCACTTCATACTGGTCTTGTGTTGACCGAGCAAACCACTAAAAAAATTCACTCACTTCATATCTTTTAACAGTAAGCTCAGAAAAACACTTTCACCTACATCATATCTGTCTCCCACAGATAAAGAAAAAGAAAATAATGTCGCTCTCTATCTGTCTACTGTAAACGTACTATTCAAATTCATCTACTGTAAACTTAACAAAACAGTTTCATCTACCTCATATCTGTCTACCAAAGATAAAGCAAAACACTCCAAAGATTTCCCTCACCTCATATCTGTCTTGTGTTGAGCCAATCAAGCTGCTGCGAAGGAAGATGTCTCCGGTGATTTGGTTGATTGTGAACAAGTTCTGAATGTTATTCAGGCCAGTTGGTATGGCGTAGTTCACCACGTTGTTGGGATTCTGAAAAATAAACAAAAGCAGAGAAATGAGTCACCAAAAAAGAGCTTCCATTTATTCTGACTTTTTCATTTACTGATTCCTCGCAAAAATAGATTGTAATAAAAACATTAAGGTACAGACTTTTAGTTTTAGGACCCTTGTCCTGATTTACTGCAGGATATTTGTAAGTTACTTAAAAATGTGTCATTATGGTTCATCATTAAGGTAAAAAGAAGACTGGACAATGCAAAATTGCTTGGAATTTAATGATCTTGACCAAAAGCAGCAAAAACATGAGTTGCCAAGAAAAAGCTTCTGTTACTTCAGGCTTGTTCATTTACCAATTCCTCATGAGAACTGTCACTGCACATAATAGTACACATTACAATTCTATAACAATTTAACGCACAAAATAAATGATAAAATCAATGATTTCAGAGTTTCATTTGACAGCAGCAGTTTTATAGCCAGTTTTACAACTGTATAAAATTCACAAGCTATGACATTCCTACAAGTATAGTCAAAATTGTCTGAGATAACCACTTGCTGTCGAGGAAAAAAGTGGTTGTCCAAGACAGATGGATATCTTGGACAATGTAAGTATAAGAAAAAATGTAAGATGTAGAAGTGGGAAGTGGTTGTTTGTACAGGTGATTGTCTTGGACAGATAGCTGTCAGAGCAGGTTCTGCTACATGACTTACTTTCAGTGCACAACACCACCAAATAGAAAACCATTAGAAGGTGCCCTTCTCATTTCTGTAGCTACAATAAATCTAGATAGGGTGACGGAAGTCTTTACCTACACAAAATCTTTTGATGTTCCAATGTTCTTCTAAATTTTCCAATTTCAAAGTTCCATTTTACAATAAGATGGCATAATCAAGTGTACAATTCTGACAAAGATGACAAAGCTCTACTCAATAATTTTGACAAAGATAATATAGATCCATTCAACAATTCAGACAAAGATGATGAAGTTCTATTGTACAATTCTGACAAAGATAATAAAGTTCTACTCAACAATTGTCACAAAGATGGTAAAGTTCTATGCTACAATTCAGACAAAGACACCAAAGTTCAGTCAGACACTCCCTGCACTTACGCTGACATCAGCATCTGTCGCCTGGACTCTGAGGATGGGATTGAGGACGCTGCGGGTCTCCAGAATTGTCGACTCATACAGCAAGTCTTGGTCAGTCCAAACTGGCGCAAACTCATTACGGCGAACAACGATGGTCAAGATGCTGTTGACGTCACAGGCCTGCACACCACCTTGGTCAGTCGCAGAAATTCTCAACTGAAAAAAGGGGGCAGTATTCTTAAATGAATGTTCATTATATTGGTATTAAAAAGGTAAAAAACATACTGAGGGAGAACTGACAATATACAATTTTACAGCTACCATGTCCCAAACCTTCCGTTAAAAACGGAATTAGTAATAGAAAAATTTTCTGGACTATTGTCTTTCTTGCACATGCTCATTTGAACAACTGTTGATTTTTTTTCATGTAATACTGTTGTAGACATACATTTGATGGTGGGTGGTTGGTGGGTGGTTGGCGGGATCTTGTTGTAGTTTATTTTACATGAACGATAACACGAGGGAAACACTGCTTCAGTGTATTTTACAGGAATGATAATATTAGGGAAACTTTTGTAGTGTATTTTACATGAAGGATAACATTAGGGAAACACTGCTGTAGCGTCTTTTACATGGCAGTTAAAAAGAGCTAACAACAAGTTTAGAAACAGCAAGCCATCAATACTGACCCTGTAAGAGGCAGAGTTGTCGGTGAAGAGATTTGCCTGCGTGAAAACTTCGCCGGTGTTGCGGTTGATGCGGAAGTACACCGGGCCGTTGTCGTCCCCGATGATGCTGTAGGTGAGAGTGCTGTATGGACCCTGGACAAAAAAGAATGTAATTGTAGAAATGGCTCACCCACACTGACACAACTTAAATCATTTGGGAGGCGGGCTTTTGCCCTGCTGGTCAGGGCTAACTCAGGCTGAGGGGATACAACATTTCAGCTGACCGACAGAGATCATCATCATCATGCAGTGCCAGATCTGCGACAGACATCGGCGATCATGGTTCTCCATTCATTCCTTTGCTCGGATGCTCTCAAAAAAGCTACGTTTCCCTGATCTTTCCCTGTTGCCCATTTGTTTAAGTTCCCCATGTAGATTGTTCTGGGCCTACCCCTGCCTTGTTTGCTTTCAATTTTGCCAGTGAGAGATAGATGTTCATACAGAAAAAATATGAGTTCCTTTGAAAAGTACAACCTTTCCACTTACCAAAATTATTTTTTTTAAACAATAAACAAACAGTCGGAGGTAAGAGTTTTACATAAAATCAAAGAGCTGGGTACTTACAGGTGGATCAGCGTCAGAAGCAGTCACATTGAAGATGTTCACGTTACTCCCCAGAGTCTGCGAGATGTTCACCGTGCTGGGAAGGTTGCTGAATACTGGGCAGTTGGAGTTACGGATGACATTAATGCGAACAGTCGCAAACTGCAAGCTCTGGCGTTCAGGGATGCCTAAGTCGTAGGCTCGGACGGTGAACTGAAACAGAATATATCTTGGATTAAGTACCAGTCATCACTTTTTAAATTGATTAAACACTACAGTAAACAAATTCAAGAGGGCAAAAGTAATAATAAACCCTGTCACCTGAAACACTCTTCTTAAAAACCTTCATTAAAAGGATAGAAATAATTTATAACACGAGTTATGGTGTTAAATCATAATTTATCCTACTTGTGAAATAGCCATGTTGTAATATAAGGATTTATTTTACAGAAAGTGCAATGCTAAAACAACTCCAAGTATGGTATAAAAATTGTATGACACATGTGTGCGCTTAGGTAAGGAACAGAATCACCAATGCAGTGAGGCAGCATGAAGATCTACTGACCACAGTGAAGAGACGAAAATCAAAATGGTATGGGCATGTCACAAGATCCACAGGACTTACCGAAACAATCTAACAATGAACCGTACAAGGAAAGAGAAAGAGAGGAAGGCAGAGAAGGAGATGGGAGGACAACATTACAGAGTCGAGAGGAAAGACGATGGGTGACAATCTGAGGAAAGCAGAGGACAAAGAGAAATGGCGAGAGCTGGTTGTCAGATGCAGTGGTGTCCCCATGGTTGCCCCAACCACAGGATAGAAGAAGAAAAAGAAAGTTCAAAGTACTGTCAAAATCGTTAAAAAATGGCAATTCATTGCTGAAAACAAAAGTGGATAGTGTATTCATTAAAACATTTTTAAAATGCTAAGAGGAGAAACAGGAAGCGGTCGTTTAAAATGGTGATTGTCTTGGACAGGTGGCCGTTAGAGTAGGTTAGACTGTACTCAAAAGAGATTACAAGAACATATTTGAAACAACAGTCCCTTCATTGTGACTCCCCACCTCCCCCACCCCCCATCATTTACTTAATGTGGTGATAACCTGCAAAATGTATGAAAGCACATTACGTCTACAATACATGTATATGATATATGTATGTATTGTTATATCTACAATGTATATGTATTTTTCCCCACCCTTAAAAATGAATGGATAAATGAATAAATGAATAAATGGATAAATAAATAAATAAATAGATAAATAAATAAATAAATAAATAAATAAATAAATAAATAAATATTTTTAAAATATATAAATGAATAAATAAAAGAATAAATAAATAAATAACATAATAGAACCTCCAGCTTTGGCAGAAAAGTCAGTGTCAAAAGTTAACACTTCTGATTACAAAACTTATTGAAACAACTGAAAGGTGGTACAAGGTATTCATCATTTACCTACAAAGAAAATGTCCCCTGTATACAACAAAAAAGAGAACACAAGCTGAGAAGTTCACGTACCGTGTATGTGTTACTGCCTACTAGCCCAATCAGCGACTGGCGGGCAGAAATTGTACCATCGATGCTGTTGATTGCGAAAAAGTCCTGGACGTTGGTGGTACCGGCGAGTTCATATCTCACGATGTTGTAGGGGCTCTGAGGAAATAAAGCAAGGTTTTTTTCGGTTTGTTTTTTAATCCACAGCAGAATTAACTAGAAATTGAACGATTTTATTTGTGTTGGCGAAGTATACAAATATATGAAGACATCAGGGAAACAAACGGAATTAGTCGCAGGAAAAATGCTCTGGACTATTGTCTTTCTCTCACGTGCTCATTTGGATGATTGTCGTTTTTTCCATGTATGACTGTTTTAGACATATGAAATTGGGTGGTTGATGGGTGCTCCAGTGTAATTTGCTCCTTCTTTCCTACCAAACATCCATCTCACTTATCTCTCCTGCTTCTTATCTTTGTATGTTACTCTCTAGCAGTAATTGACACCAGAGGGAACAAACCTCGTTGGTACTAGCGGCCAGGGCAGATAGGGCTCATTGTAAATCCATAATATGTATCATGTTAAGCGCATACAGCATTGCATAAGTGGATATGCGCTATATAAATGCAATCCATTATTATTATTATGGAGTCCTTGTGGCTACATGCGAGAGGATTTCAGTGAACCACTTCAGTGGCTCTCCCTGTTCTCCATGGTAAAATGCCTCAAATCTTTGGAACGCATATGACCTATTTGTGTTGCAAGTGCCATAAAATTCTTACCTAAACTTGACTAAATTAAGATATAATATGACTAGTATATAACTTGAGCAGTTAGAGTGCGTGAAATCCATTGCTTGCACTGTACGCTTCCCCGTTGGCCGAAATAGTTCTGAGTGTTCTAGGGTCTGCTTGGGTAATAATAGTTGTAAAGCACAAAGAGCATGCTGTGTAGTGTGGATATGCGCTATATAAATACAATTATCATTAGGGTTTCTGTAATTATCATTATTATTATCATTATTATTATTATTATTATTATTATTATTATTACTATTATAATTATTATTATTATTATTATCACCATTATTTTTTTTCCTTTTCTTATTATTTTTATTATTACTACTATAACTAGTATTATTATCTTTATTATTATTATTATTACTATTATTATTATTACTATTATTATTATTATTATTATTATTATTATTATTATTATTATTATCCCACCCCCATCCCAACATGGTGTTATTATTATTATTATTATTATTATTATTATTATTATTATTATTATTATTATTATTATTATTATTATTATCATTATTACTAAATTATTACAATTATGAATATTATTACTTTTATTAATATTAATAATAATAAGAGCATTTGTATCCTGCCTTTCCCCACAGCATGGGCCCAAGGCGTACATAGGAGATTAAAAACACATTCATATTAACACCATACAAATTCATCATGTGCACACTTTTTGACAGCAACATTCTTTCAGACAATAAAAAATGCTCATACAAAAAGGCAAAGGTACTGTCCATTAATTAAAATATTCCTTAAATAGATGTGTTTTGAGTCCTCTTTTGAAGGTATCAAGTTTTATTTTGCTTCTCAAATCATGACGGAGAGTGTTCCAAACTGTTGGCCCAGAAAAAGAAAAAGCTCTCTCACCATATTTCTTCAGTGACACACGAGGTGTTGAAATTAGTCTAGACCCACTGGATCTTAGTTCACGTGAGGGTGTGTATGGTACTTTGAGTTCTTGAATGTATATGGGTGACTGGTTAGTTTGACCTTTGAAGCATAGTAGGGCTAACTTATATTCAATTCTCGCTTTCAATGGAAGCCAATAATATTATTATTATTATTATTATTATTATTATTATTATTATTATTATTATCATTATTATTATTATTATTATTATTATTATCATTATTCTTATCATCATTACCCTCCACCCCCATCCCTACAAAGCATAGACACAGTATGAGAAGGACCTACCTTGGTGTCTGCGTCAGTCATTATGATTCGTATTCATATTCTTATCTCCACCCCATCCAAACAAAGCAAGGACACAAAAAGCCAGCTTACCTTGGTGTCTTCGTCTGTCGCTGAGACGGTCACGATGGCCACGCCCAATGACTGAGTCTCCAGTACCGTCTCCTCATACACCAGCTGGGTGAAGGTCGGGGAGAACAGGTTCCTCTGGACACCCACACTGACCGTAGCTGTAGCGGTCAAGGAAGGACTACCACCGTCTTTGGCCAAGACTCGGATCTGTGTGAAGAGGAAAGAAATTTTCAGAAACTTTTCTAGAATATAAAACAAAAACACATGAAGTAAATGCCTGTGTTTAAAAGAACTATTACCATCTTTGGCCAAATTTGGATCTGTATGAGGAAGCAAAATTTGTAGAAACTTTTCTTACCAAAAAGCATATATCTAGATTGAATATAAAACAACACACAAGGAGTAAATACCAGGGTTTCATAGGACTATTACTGTCTTTGGCCAAAATTCAAATATATGCATAAGTTAGTAAAATTTTACAGAAAGTTTTTTTTTTCCCAAAAAGCATAGGCTACATGTAGCTTAATATATAAATATAAAACAGAACACCTGAAGTAGATGCAAGTGTTTAATAGGACTACCAACCATCTTTAGCGAGGGCTCGGATCTGAACAAGAAAGTTTTTCAGAAAGCAAAAATGGTGTCATTTGTGCTTGTGTGTGGATGAGTGTAGTGCACGTGAGAGTACATGCGTGTAGTGCACGTGAGAGTACATGCGTGTTTGCATGTGTATGTACATATGCGTGCATGAGTGTGTGTGCTTGTGTGTAAATATGAGTGCATGCATATGTGAGTCTGCAAGCCCCCCGCAAGTCAGAAATTCACCCCATATTATACGAGCAACCAACAAAAATATCAAATCAAAGTAGACCATCCTGTCATACATAAGTTTACATTACACGCGAGTATACATGCTACAGAAATCCAGCCAGCCAGTTCATCCAGAGAAGATGTTGATTCTTCACATTATGCAGCATTTACCTTGTAAGATCTGCCTAGAGCGAAATGCTCGCAGCTAAAGGGATTTGAAAATAACAACCTTGTACGATGTCTTCACATCATGTAGCATTTGCCTTGTATGATCAGTATGTAGCATTTACCTTGTACGATGTATGTCTTCACATTATGTCTTCACATTATGAAGCATTTATCTTGTTCAATGTCTTCACATTATGTAGCAATTACCTTGTACCATGTATGTCTTCACATCATGTAGCATTTACCTTGTACGTTGTATGTCTTCACATTATGTCTTCACATTATGAAGCATTTATCTTGTACAATGTCTTCACATTATGAAGCATTTATCTTGTATAATGTCTTCACATTATGTAGCAATTACCTTGTACGATGTATGTCTTCATATTTACCTTGTACGATGTCTTTACATTATGTAACATTTACCTTGTACCATGTATGTCTTCACATTATGTAGCATTTACCTTGTACAATATCTTCACATCATGTAGCATTTACCTTGTATGATGTCTTCACATTATGTTGCATTTACCTTGTACCATGTATGTCTTCACATTATGTAGCATTTACCTTGTATGAAGTCTCCGACTCCAGCAGGATCGAGCGAGTGAGTCTGATCTGGCCGCTGCTGGAGGTGATGTTGAACACAGACGGGGCGGAGTCGTCGCCTATGATGCTGTAGCTCACCACATTGAATGGATCCTGAACAAACAAACAAAAATATGCAACTTGCGAGGTGAATCCTTAGAGCTGTGACTGCAATATAGGGTGTTTATCTAACTTAGCTAAGCTACATCTCTCTCTCTGTGTATCTATCTTTCTTCCCCACCCTCCCACACACACTCTCTTTTTCTCTCTCTCTCCCTCCTCCCCCCCTCTCTCTCTCTCTCT